>NC_135817.1:11795427-12021977 GCF_964213995.1 Mustelus asterias | reverse complement strand
TTATTTGATCATACCCCTCTCCTGTGAGATGTTCTATTGGCTTCTAGAAACCAACCCACCCCCCCCCCCAGGGACTTTCCTGCCATCTTTCCTCCACACCACCTCCTCTCCCATATGTGTTTTAATTCCCATGGACCACTGAGAGCTTTATTTCTCTCCCCCCCATGCAGGTAATCTCTCTGTCAATGCTCTCTCCCACTATTTTCATTGTTCCCTCCATCCCCACACCCCCATGACTCTCTTCACCCTCCTGATCCCCACCCGCCTTCTCCCCAATCCTCCACATTCAGCACTCTCTCCCCATCCCACTCTCCCCTTCTTAGTCAATTACCTTCCTGCTTTCTCATTCCACTGGATCAGAACACAATGGGTTCACACCAGTGGGATTTTTCTGGTCCCACTGCAGTGAACGGAGCGCCAAATGCTCGGTCCTCACTTGCAGCTGTGGTGGGGTGTGAACGGCTGGAGAATTCTGACCAAAATTTCATCTTGATTCCCTTCTACAATAATGTGGCTAATGAACAAATTCTATAAAGCGTGATGATAGCATGCTATTGCTATACATATATATATAGTTTGTTTTATATTTAAGGGACTGTTTAAAAGTGCAGTTTTTTTCTATGGATAGTCGGTATGCCTGGAGCGAATACAGCCCAGATTCTGGGAGAGCAGGTTAATTAATCATTGCAGCTATGTGGTGTTTACTTAGGAGAGAGCTAATGAACTCTTGTTTACAAAACGGAAAGTTCCCCTGGGGTTTTTGATTAAAGGAATGAAAGGTGGGTTTAGGATTGACAGGGTCATGTGATGGTGTGGTTAATGGGAGGAGCTAGATACGTAGCAGAGAGAAAACAGTTTTTAGTTTTGGTTGGGGTTTGGTTAAAGTCAGAGGTCTGCAAGCTGTTCTCTCCACAAAACCTCCCTGAAAGCCTCAGGGCTGTTTGCACCACTTATAGAAAATATATTTATGATTGCTAACTGTACTTAAAGTGCTTTTTGAGTCTGTAAGAAGAATGTTGCTTATTTGGAACTGAAATAATGATAAGTTAGAAATTAGAGTTGTTTCTTTTCATGTTTAAATATTGTTCAATGGGTAATATTTAAGCTGCTTGATTTGTTAGAGTTATAGTTAAACTGTGTTATTAAATAAAGTCTGTTTTACTATAAAATATCCCTAATTTGTCAGCAGAATTACTCCTATCCTCACATTTATTTTCTTTAATTTTATTTATTAGTGTCACAAGTAAGCTTACATTAAAACTGCAATGAAATTACTGTGAAAATCCCCTAGTCACCACATTCCAGCGCCTGTTCAGGTATACTGAGGGAGAATTTAGCATGGCCAATGCATCTAACTTGCACGTCTTTCGGACTGTGGGAGGAAACCAGAGCACCCAGAGGAAACCCACGTAGACACGTGGAGAATGTGCAGACTCCACACAGACAGTGACCCAAACCGGGAATCGAACCTGGGTCCCTAAGGCAGCAATGCTAACCACTGTGCCCATTTATGCCAAAATAGAACAACTGTCGGGGTCTAGTCTGGCTTCATAATGTAATTTGGGATTCTGATACAGGATCCTAGCAAAAGACATGATCCTAAACCTTCAATTTGATACAGTACTAAACTTCAACCTTCATAATACAAAACTACAAGTAAGTTAAGTTAGCTTGTTAAGTCAAAAACTGTCTGGAGTGGCAGTTATATGTCATCGCCTGAAAGCAGTTTGGTCAAATGCTGTTGATTAGTGTAGCATGAAGCTAAACTAACTAGTGACTTATCAGAGGGTCTGTAAAAAAGACCAACTTTTGAAATCTCATGATGAGGGGCACACAAGGAGTTAGGGGACTAATCCAGAGTGAGATGGAGACCGAATGAGAAGCAAATTAGGTTTGCATGGAAATTAGGTGCACGGGGAAAGATGTATGATATTTGTAGGAATTATTCTAAATTAATTAAGTGAGGAATTCAATTAAGATAGCTGATCTCCCAGCTATCTAAATCCCCAGAACACGTCCTAAATCATACCTAAAGCCAAAGAAGAATCCAAACATCTGTGACAAGAGATTCCTGATGTGGAGATGCCGGCGTTGGACAGGGGTAAACACAGTAAGAAGTTTAACAACACCAGGTTAAAGTCCAACAGGTTTATTTGATAGCAAAAGCCACACAAGCTTTCGGAGCTCTAAGCCCCTTCTTCAGGTGAGTGGGAATTCTGTTCACAAACAGAGCTTATAAAGACACAGACTCAATTTACATGAATAATGGTTGGAATGCGAATACTTACAACTAATCAAGTCTTTAAGAAACAAAACAACGTGAATGGAGAGAGCACCAAGACAGGCTAAAAAGATGTGTATTGTCTCCAGACAAGACAGCCAGTGAAACTCTGCAGGTCCACGCAACTGTGGGAGTTACAAATAGTGTGACATGAACCCAATATCCCGGTTGAGGCCGTCCTCGTGTGTGCGGAACTTGGCTATCAGTTTCTGCTCAGCGACTCTGCGCTGTCGTGTGTCGCGAAGGCCACCTTGGAGAACGCTTACCCGAATATCAGAGGCCGAATGCCCGTGACCGCTGAAGTGCTCCCCAACAGGAAGAGAACAGTCTTGCCTGGTGATTGTCGAGCGGTGTTCATTCATCCGTTGTCGCAGCGTCTGCATAGTTTCCCCAATGTACCATGCCTCGGGACATCCTTTCTTGCAGTGTATCAGGTAGACAACGTTGGCCGAATCGCAAGAGTATGTACCGTGTACCTGGTGGATGGTGTTCTCACGTGAGATGATGGCATCTGTGTCGATGATCCGGCACGTCTTGCAGAGGTTGCTGTGGCAGGGTTGTGTGGTGTCATGGTCACTGTTCTCCTGAAGGCTGGGTAGTTTGCTGCGGACAATGGTCTGTTTGAGGTTGTGCGGTTGTTTGAAGGCAAGAAGTGGGGGTGTGGGGATGGCCTTGGCGAGATGTTCGTCTTCATCAATGACATGTTGAAGGCTCCGGAGGAGATGCCGTAGCTTCTCCGCTCCGGGGAAGTACTGGACAACGAAAGGTACTCTGTCCACTGTGTCCCGTGTTTGTCTTCTGAGGAGGTTGGTGCGGTTTTTCGCTGTGGCGCGTTGGAACTGTTGATCAATGAGTCGAGCGCCATATCCTGTTCTTATGAGGGCATCTTTCAGCATCTGGAGGTGTCTGTTGCGATCCTCCTCATCCGAGCAGATCCTGTGTATACGGAGGGCTTGTCCATAGGGGATGGCTTCTTTAACGTGTTTAGGGTGGAAGCTGGAGAAGTGGAGCATCGTGAGGTTATCCGTGGGCTTGCGGTACAGTGAGGTGCTGAGGTGACCGTCCTTAATGGAGTTGCGTGTGTCCAAGAATGCAACCGATTCCGGAGAATAGTCTATGGTGAGCCTGATGGTGGGATGGAACTTGTTGATGTCATCATAGAGTTGTTTCAGTGATTGTTCACCATGAGTCCAAAGGAAGAAAATGTCATCGATGTATCTAGTGTATAGCATCGGTTGAAGGTCCCGTGCGGTGAAGAAGTCTTGTTCGAACCTGTGCATGAAGATGTTGGCATATTGAGGTGCGAATTTGGTCCCCATGACTTGATTAGTTGTAAGTATTCGCATTCCAACCATTATTCATGTAAATTGAGTCTGTGTCTTTATAAGCTCTGTTTGTGAACAGAATTCCCACTCACCTGAAGAAGGGGCTTAGAGCTCCGAAAGCTTGTGTGGCTTTTGCTACCAAATAAACCTGTTGGACTTTAACCTGGTGTTGTTAAACTTCTTACAAGAGATTCCCACATCTGAAGCAGAAATCTCAACCTTCACCAGAGGCTCCATCGCCTGGTGGATAATCCTCACCACTCCCGAATTTATCAGCATCTATCCATTGAAGGACAAATATCCTAGAGACATCACCGACCCCCGAGCTCCATCCCCCACCCTCTCACTCAGGTAAACTCCCTCTTGCCTTCTGTCACTTCCTAATGTTGTCTCTTCTGTCATGCACTCATCCTTTACTTCCACAACCCTCTGGGGCAGAGGATCCCAAAGATTCACAACTGTTTGAGTGAAGTCATTTCTCCTAATCAAGGTCCCAAATGAACAGCCCCTTATCTTGAAGTTGTGTCCCTACTTTATACCCACTCCTCCTCTCCTCCTCCCCTTTCCACTCTTCCTCATCTTCCCTTCCTCTCATCTCTTCCTCACTCCTCCTTCTTTTTCTCTTTTCTCCAATAAGTTCAATGGGTCAGAGGTGAGGCGGAGGAGGCTCATGTTGAGCATATCCTTCTTGGGCCAATTGACTTGTTCAAGTGCTGCAAAATTCAATGTGAGCACTTAAGAAACAAGAGTAGAAGTAGACCAAAGGATCCCTTGAACCTGTTTCACCATTGATCATGGCTGACCTTCAATCTTAACTTTGCTTTTCCACCTGCAAACTATATCCCTTGATTCCCTGAGAGGCCAAAAATCTTCCTATCTCAGTCTTAAATATCGTCAATGATGAATCATCCACATCCTTCTGAGGTAGAGGATCCCAAAGATACACAACCCTTTGAGTGAAGTGATTTCTCTTCATCTCAGTTCTAAATTATCCTGAAACTATGTCACCTTGTTCCAGATTTAGATGCACTCTTGGTCTTTTTATCTAAGTCATTAATATAAATTGTAAATAGCCTAAGCACCAGCATTGATCCTTGCAGAATCTCACTAGTTACAGCTTGCCAACTTGAAAATGCTTCATTTACTCCTACTATTTGCTTCCTGTCCATTGGTTAATCCTCTATCCATGCTAATATATTACCCCCAACTCCATGAACTTTCATCTTGTGTGTAAACTGGTAATTTATCGAATGCTCTATGGAAATCCAAGTATACTACATTTACAGGTTCCCTTTTATCTATCCTACTGCTTCTTCTTTAGTTCTCTGCTTGAAGGCAGATCTTTGGTAATTATTCACTGCACCACAGCAAAGTGCCATGATTTTTACTATGGGTAGGACAAGGAGGCAGGGCTTGAATCTACCTCAGTCAGAAAAACAGAACAGCAATTGAACCCTGTGCTGCTGACACTAATCTGACCCACATGATAGCTATTTAGACTGTGCTTGTCATTGCTAATTTCTATTCATTTTGATTTTGCTTCCTGATCTTCTGAGCCAAGATCCTTTCTCACTTATGTCATCCTTTAGTATCAAGGCTACCCTCCTCATTTTCCATTCTGCCTATCTTTTTGAAATATTGTGTACTCTGGAATATTTATTTCCCAACCGTGGTCACCTTTGTAACCCTGTCTCTAGCTGATTAGATCTGAAGCATTTATCTCATTTTGTGCCGCTAGTTCATATATCTTATTGCACATTATTCATGCATTTAGGTAAAACGTCTTTCTTTGGGGTGACAAGGTGACACACTGGTTAGCACTGCTGCCTCACAGCCTCAGGGACCCGGGCTCAATTCTGGCCATGGGTGACGGTGTGGAGGTTGCAAGTTGTCCCCATGTCTGCGTGGGTTTCCACCGGTTGTTCCCACACTCCAAAGATGTGCAGGTTAGGTGGATTGGCCATGGTAAATTGCCCCTTAGTGTCTCAAGATGTGTAGGTTGGATGGATTAACCATGGTAAATGTGTGAGGTTACAAGGATAGGGTGGGGGAGACAGCCTGGATAAGATAATCTGTCAGAGAGTTGATGCAGACCTGATGGGCAGAATTGCTTCTTCTGCATTGTAGGGATTCTACGATTATTTCACTACTACTATTTGCAAGGCCCTTATTCAATAATGCACTATGACCATTAAACTTCCTGTCCCAGCCAGTCTCTACCCAAATCTTTGCACTGTTCTGCTGCCTTGGCTTTTCTCAGTGAGTTTCCTTCACCTAGAATTCTCGAACATTCCACTCTTCTGTTCCTGCCATTGCCTCTCCTTTTCCACCTCACATCCTTCACAGGAAACCGACTACATAATTGCAGATATGCTCGATCATCTTTTGACATTCCATATGAACATTGGCTATGAGGGTCCTCCTCATATAAATTGTGTTATTATCTGATAACACTTACCCTGCCATTTATACACTTGTTTCTTTCCCATTTGGAGAATAGCGAGGAAGCGTTGGAAGGATTAGAAGGCTGCTCATCAACCTGTTGAATCATGTCATCAACAGTCCTTCCATGACCAACAAGTCCTGGAGTAGGACTTGAATCCAGAACTTCTAGCTCCAACCTAGGCATGCTGAGCCACAAGACCTCCTCATGCCCTGTTATGGTTTAATAGCTTTCAATTGATGCGCCAGTCCGTGACTCTAATTTGATGCTCCAACCATCAGATGGCACCATGGAACAAATTTGTTAATCTTGGAATTTTGACAACTTTTTTTTCAGCAGTTAATTAATCTCTAAAAGGAATTGAAACGAAAGTAAATAAATGTATCCAATGATATTTTTGTGTATTTTAATGGTTTAGTAAATGTTTTGGTTCAAAAGCCTCAAATTATCTCAAAATCCTGGGCTTTAACTGCATTCAACATCATTTGTACATTCTAAGCAAGTAGTTTGTAGAATGCCATCATTTAATCTGTGCATCCACAGCAGCTGATGAATTACTAGTTCATCTTTGGACTATTTAACAGGTTATTAGCTTTTTTATTTGTTCATTGGGTGGATATCAGTGGCTGAGTCAACATATCAATGCTCCTTCCCTAACTACCTCAGAAAGTGGTGGTTAGTCATCTTCTTGAACCCTGCAGTCCATGTGGGGGCAGCTATTCCCACACTGCTGTTTAGCAGGGGAGTGCCAGGAGTTTGACCAAATTGAAGCGATATATATCAAATTCTTCTTACCAAAGCCAGCAAAGTTCTTATGCTGAAAACACATTTTGAAATATTGCTCTATTAAAAAGGTTTTCTTTTAAATTACTGTGTTAGTTAACAGGTATAAGGCTGGGTTTGACAGACAGGTGTAGGGATGGGGCTTGATTGACAGGTGAGGAGGTTTGATTAACAGGTGGGCTTTGATTGACAGCTAGGGTTTGATTGAAAGATGTTGGAGCAGATTTGATTGAATATCGTGGAGGTGTTTGATTCACAGCTGAGGGGCAAGAGAATGATTGATAACTGACACAGCATTTTGATTGTGTGAGGTGGAGTTTTAATGACGTGAGGGGTGGGGTTTCATTGACAGGTAAGGGAGAGTTTGATTGATAGTTAATGGGCGTGGTTTGATTGAAAGGTGAGGGGCGGGTTTGATTGATATGTCAGTAGGTGGGGATTGATTGACAGGTGAGGGAGTTTGGTTGACAGGTGAGCGGCGGGGTTTGATTGACAGGTAAGGGGCGGAGTTTGATTGACAGGTGAGTGGGCGGGGTTTGATTGACAAGTAAGGGATGGGGTTTGATTGATAGTCAATGGGTCTGGTTTGATTGACAGGTGAGTGGCGGGTTTGACTGATATGTCAATGGGCAGGGATTGATTGACAGCTGAGGGGGTTTGATTGACAGGTGAGGGGTGGGGTTTGATTGACAGGTGGGTTTTGTTTGACAGGTGTGGTTGGTTTTAATTGACAGGTGAGTGGGCGGGGTTTGGTTGACAGGTGAGTGGGCGGGGTTTGATTGACAGGTAAGGGGCGGAGTTTGATTGACAGGTGAGGGGCGGGGTTTGATTGATAGGTTAGTGTGCGGGGCTTTGATTGACAGGTGGGTTTTGTTTGACAGGTGTGGTTGGTTTTAATTGACAGGTGAGTGGGCGGGGTTTGGTTGACAGGTGAGTGGGCGGGGTTTGATTGACAGGTAAGGGGCGGAGTTTGATTGACAGGTGAGGGGCGGGGTTTGATTGATAGGTTAGTGTGCGGGGCTTTGATTGACAGGTGGGTTTTGTTTGACAGGTGTGGTTGGTTTTAATTGACAGGTGAGTGGGCGGGGTTTGACTGGGGCGGGGTTGGGTTTAATTGACAGATGTGGGGGCGGGGCTTGATTGACAGGTGAGGGGGCGGGGCTTGACTGGGGAGGGGTTGGGTTTAATTGACAGGTGTGGGGGCGGGGCTTGATTGACAGGTGAGGGGCGGGGTTTGGTTGACAGGCCAGGGCGGGGTACAGCGAAGCCCCGCCCCCGTCCTCCCTGACTACCTGCGGCCGGGGCTGAGCGGCCGCTCGCTCTGTCGCTCATGGAGACGGTGGAGCAGTGCTCCGAGCAGGAGCGGAACATCAGGTACCGGGAGGCCGGGTGACGGCAGCTGCGGGTGTGGGGGTCTCGGGTGGTCGGGGTTTGGGGTCAGGCTCTCGGGCTGTTACTTACCGGGTTCGGGCTGCCGGCCGGGGCTAAGCCTCTTCTCTTTTCCCAGGACGGACCAGTACGGCTTCGTGCAGTCGGCGGGCTCGGTGCCCCGGGAGCAGGTATCGGGTTACGGGTCAGTGCTGAAGCGCCGCGCCATCAAATGGCGCAAATTGCTGCAGGGCAGTCGAGTGGAGCGGAGCCTGAAAAGTGAGTGAGACCCCGGCAGCGGCTAATGGAGGATAGAGCAAAATACTCAGAGGCCAGAGATCTGAGCCCTGGATCAGGTCACTGACCTCTGGCCCTCTACACTCCAGGACCTGGCAACTGACCTCTGGCCCTCTACACTCCAGGACTGGCAACTGACCTCTGGCCCCCTACACTCCAGGACTGGCAACTGACCTCTGGCCCTCTACACTCCAGGACTGGCAACTGACCTCTGGCCCCCTACACTCCAGGATCCGGCCACTGACCTCTGGCCCTCTACACTCCAGGACCCGGCAGCTGACCCCTGACCCCCTACACTCCAGGACCGGCAACTGACCACTGGGCCCCTACACTCCAAGACCTGGTCCCTAACCCCCCCCCTAGAGCCCAGGACCTGGCAACTGACCCCCTACACTCCAGGACCCGGCAACTGATGCCTGATCCCCTACACGCCAAGACCTAGCCCCTGACCCCCTAGAGCCCAGGACCTGACAACTGATCCCGTACGCTTCCGGACCTGGCCATTGGCCCCCTAGAGCCCAGGACCTGGCAACTGGTCTCCAGCCCTTTAGAGCCCAGGACCCGGCAACTGACGCCTGACTCCCTACAGTCTAGGACCTAGTAACTGACCCCTGACACACTGGAGCCCAGGACCTGGCCACTGACCCTTTACACCCCTGGTCCAGGCCACTGACCCTTGACAGCCCAGGGCCTGGCACCTGACCCCGTATAGCCCAGGTCCCAGCAACTGACCCCCTGTGACCCAGGACCAGGCAGCTGATGCCCGACCCCCTACAGCCCAGGAATCAGCAATTTTGATTTGATTTATTATTGTCACATGTATTGGTATACAGTGAAAAGTATTGTTTCTTTTGCACTGTACGGACAAAGCATACCGTACATAGAAGGAAAGGGGAGAGTGCAGAATGTAGTGTCATAGCCATAGCTAGGGTGTAGAGAAAGATCAGCTTAATGAATTAAGGCATTGTTAGAGAGTTTGAAAGAGTTAGAATGAAGTTTTAGGAGCATAGAATTAGAAGGTATGCTGGGCACAGCTTGCAAGGAGTCTCCTCGCTCTGGCGCCATCTTGGAGTCAGACCCTTGATTTCCTAAAGCCCAGAACCTGGTAACTGACCCCTTCACCCAGATACAATGATTTGCCCCCTTGCCCCTCTCCCAGGTACTGTGATCTGTCCCTGTCCTCTTACCCAACACCCCAGAGCAAGGCCAGCTCCCAGTATGGCAAGGTGTTGGGAGAGGGTTAGAGGGTCAGAGAAATAGACCCCAGCACCTTAGGTTGGGGTCAATATGCTGGGGTTAGGGAATGCAGAGAGAGCAGTTCCCAACAACTGGATAGGATGGGAGAGGGTGCAGATCCCAGTTCTGAGGAGGGGGTGTTGGAGATGCAGCAAAATGGGGGTGGTGAGGAGAGGGCAGTTCCCAGGTGACATTTATAGAGCTTATGCTTCTTTCGAGGATGACCAACGTTATATAATAAGGTTTATTTTTATTAGTGTCATAAGTAGGCTTACATTAACACTGCAATGAAGTTACTGTGAAAATTGCCTGGTCTCCTCACTCCGACGCCTGTTAGGGTACACCGAGGAAGCGTTTAGCATGGCCAATGCACCTACCAGCATATCTTTTGGACTGTGGGAGGAAACCCACGTAGACATGGGGAGAGCGTGCAGACTCCGCACAGACAGTGACCCAAGCTGGGAATCTAACCCAGGTCCTTGGCGGTGTGAGGTAGTAGTGCTAACCACTGTGCCGCCCCATTTGAGGAAAAATGTGATGGCATTGGAGGCAGTTGAGAGGAGGTTCACCAGATTGATTCTGGGGATGAAAGGGTTGACGTATGAGGAGAGGTTAAACAGGTTGGTCTTATACTCACTGGAGTTTAGAAGGATGAGAGGGGATCTGATTGGGGTGTATAAAATTTTAAAAGGGACTGATAAGGTAAATGTAGACCAAATGTTTCCTCTTATGGGACAACCTCGAACAAGAGGTCACAGGTATAGGTTGAGAGGTGGTAGATTTAAAACTGAGATGAGGAGGAACTACTAGCAGAGGGTGATGAATTTGTGGAACTCACTGTCCCATAGCATGGTGGAGTCTGAATTGTTAAGTGGTTTCAAGAAGGATTAGATATATTTCTAATTTAAAAAAGGGATAGAGGGCAGTGACCCAAGCTGGGAATTGAATCCAGGTCCTAGCCGCTGTAAGGCAGCAGTGTTAACCACTGTGCCACTGTGTTGCCCATCATCCTGGCTGGAATTATTGAACTAAATGGATAGTGTTATTTTGTTTGAATCAGAAAGTCAGCACAAACGGAGGCCATTCAGCCCTCGTCCATTCTGTCCATAGAGAAATCCACAGTCCTATTCTCAGCTCCATCTCCATAGCCCCGTGAGTTTATTTCTCTTGTGTGCCCATCCAATTTCGCTTTGGTGAATTATTGTTTGAATGTCATTCCTGTGAAGTGTTCTGGGGATGTTCTACTATGTTACAAGTACCATGTAAATGCACGTTGTCACACTTCAATGTTGAGCAGTTTGTATCTGTTAGCAGATCTGGTGTGAAACTTGTAGGTGTGGCTGTTCAAAGAGATGGGTGTGGGGAAGGCAAGTGGCATGTTGGCCTTCATCGTGAGGGGTTTGGAGTAGAAGAATAAAGAAGTGTTGCCGAAATTGTACAGGGGTTTGGTGAGAGTACACCTGGAATATTGCGTGCAGTTTGTCCACATTTAAGATAGGATACGCTTGTATTGGAGGCGGTACAGCAAATGTTCACTAAATTGGTCCCTGGGATGAGGGGGTTGTCCTATGATAGGCTGAGTAAGTTGGGTCAATATTCTAATTTCTAGTTTAAAAAGAACAAGGTGATTTCATTGAAACATATTCTGAGATTGTTTCCACTGGTCAGGCGAATCTGTAGGTCCTCAGCCTGTCTCATTCTTTATCTCTCCAGTATCTTAATCTCGATCCACAGGGAGCTTGTAATTCAGTGTTGATTCTTTACTTTATTAATGCATCAATTATATGTTACGGTAGTAGTTTTGTGTTCTAAGGTACCAACTCTACTTTACCCACTTTACCTCTATAAAATGAATAATGTATACAGTATTTATAATACCTTTTAAAATAGTAAAATGTCCCAAGTCACTTGAAGAATTTGACACCAAGTGGGATGAAGTGATATAAGGACAGGTAACAAAAGTGTGGTCAAAGAAGTGAGTTTCAAGGGACAAAAGGAGGAGAGAGAGAGAGAGGTGGAGAGGTTTAAAGAGCGAATCCACAGCTTGGGGCCTAGGCTGTTGAAGAGAGTCCCAAGTGGTGGAGCAATCAGAATCGGGTGCACAAAACCCAGAGATTGTGGAAGCTAGGAAGGATAGAGAATTTTAGAGAGATAGTGAGAGGCAAGGCCATGGAGAAGTTTGAAAACGAGGACAAGAATATTAAAATCAAGGCATTGCCAGACCGGGAGCCAGTGTAGGTCAGCAGAGGTAATGTGTCAACAGGACTTTGGATGGAGTTTGAATAAGGACAGGAGAGTTTTGAATGAGCTCAATTTTATGGAGGATGCAAGTTGGCATCCTGGCCAGGAGAGTATTAGAATGGTATAATCTAGAGGGAGCAAAGGTATGGAGAGGATTTCAGCCACAGACAGCTGAGGCAAGCTGGAGATATGTGATTATGAAAGTAGGTGGTCTTAGTGATGGAGAGAATAAGCTGTCCATCTACTCTGCAGTTGTGCAGTGGGAACACCTGATCTGTGACTTTATCCATAGCTAGCACCCAAAACAAAACAACATGCTAATAAGAAACTGATATCTATTAAAAGCAAATTACTGTGGATGCTGGAATCTAGAACAGAAACAGAAAATGGTGGAATATCTCAGCAGGTTTGACAGCATCTGTGGGGAGCCAACGTTTCGAGTCTGAATGATAGGGTGGAAGTCAGGCTATATAGAAACATAAAAAAATAGGAGCAGGATGGGGCCATCCGGCCATTTGAGCCTGCTTCACCGTTCATTATGATCTTGGCTGACCAATAGCCTGATCCCGCCTTCTCCCCATATCCTTTGATCCCCTTCGCTTCAAGTGCTATATAGTTTACAAGATGTTGAGAGGTCTGGATAGGGTAGACTCTCAGAGGCTATTTCCAAGGGCTGAAAAGGTTGCTACGAGAGGACACAGGTTTAAGGTGCTGGGGGGTAGGTACAGAGGAGATGTCAGGGGTAAGTTTTTCACTCAGAGGGGGTGGGTGAGTGGAATCGGCTGACGTCGGTGGTGGTGGAGGCAAACTCGTTGGGGTCTTTTAAGAGACTTCTGGATGAGTACATGGGATTTAATGGGATTGAGGGCTATAGATAGGCCTGGAGGTAGGGATATGATCAGCGCAACTTGTGGGCCGAAGGGCCTGTTTGTGCTGTGGCTTTCTATGTTCTATATCTAACTCCTTGAAAATATACAATGTTTTGGCATCAGCTACTTCCTGTGGCAGCACATTCTACAGGCTGACCGCTCTCTGGGTGAAGGTATATGATTCAAAAGTAGTGAAGTTATATTAAACTTATATTTATGAGTACGATATCCAGTTCTTGTCTCCCCACTATAAAACAGCACAGGAGAAAGTGCAGGAAAGATTACAAGGATGGTGCCAGAACTGAGAGATTACAACTGTTTGCACAGATTGAAGAGGTTAGGCTGTTTTTTTCTTTAGAAAAGAGAAGACTTCGAAGTGACAAACAGGTAGGGAGATCATGGAACCATTACAGATTAAAGGGGAGGAGGTGCTTGCTGTCTTGAGGCAAATCAGAGTGGATAAATCCCCAGGACCGGACAGGGTATTCCCACGGACCTTGAGGGAAGCTAGTGTTGAACTTGCAGGGGCCCTGACAGACATATTTAAAATGTCAGTATTCACAGGGGAGGTGCCAGATAATTGGAGGGTGGCTCATGTTGTTCTGTTGTTTAAAAAAGGTTCCAAAAGAAATCCGGGAAATTATAGGCCAGTAAGTTTGACGCCGGTGGTGGGCAAGTTATTGGAAGGTGTGATAAGGGATAGGATCTACAAATATTTGGATAGACAGGGACTTATTAGGGAGAGTCAACGTGGCTTTGTGCGTGGTAGGTCATGTTTGACCAATCTATTAGAGTTTTTCGAGGAGGTTACCAGGAAAGTGGATGAAGGGAAGGCGGTGGATGTTGTCTACCTGGATTTCAGCAAGGCCTTTGACAAGGTCCCTCATGGGAGGTTAGTTAGGAAGGTTCAGTCGCTGGGTATACATGGGGAGGTAGTAAATTGGATTAGACACTGGCTCAATGGAAGAAGCCAGAGAGTGATTGTGGAGGATTGCTTCTCTGAGTGGAGGCTGAGTGTGATTAGTGGTGTGCCGCAGGGATCGGTGTTGGGTCCATTGTTGTTTGTCATCTATATCAATGATCTGGATGATAATGTGGCAAATTGGATCAGCACGTTTGCTGATGATACAAAGATTATAGGTGTAGTGGACAGTGAGGAAGGTTTTCAAAGCTTGCAGAGGGATTTGGACCAACTAGAAAAATGGGCTAGAAAATGGCATATAGAATTTAACGCAGACAAGTGTGAGATATTGCACTTTGGAAGGACAAACCAAAGTAGAACGTACAGGGTAAATGGTAGGACTCTGAAGAGTGCAGTTGAACAGAGGGATCTGGGAATACAGGTACAGAATTCCCTAAAAGTGACGTCACAGGTGGATAGGGTCGTAAAGAGTGCCTTTGGTACATTGGCCTTTATAAATCGGAGTATCGAGTATAAAAGTTGGAGTGTTATGGTAAGGTTATATAAGGCAATGGTGAGGCCGAATTTAGAGTATTGTGTACAGTTTTGGTCACCTAGTTACAGGAAGGATGTAAATAAGGTTGAAAGAGTGCAGGGAAGGTTCACAAGGATGTTGCCGGGACTTGAGAAGCTGAGTTACAGAGAGAGATTGAATAGGTTGGGACTTTATTCCCTGGAGCGTAGAAGAATGAGGGGAGATTTGATAGAGGTGTATAAGATTTTGATGGGTATAGATAGAGTGAATGCAAGCAGGCTTTTTCCACTGAGGCTAGGGGAGAAAAAAACCAGAAGGCATGTGTTAAGGGTGAAAGGAGAAAAGTTTAAAGGGAATATTAGGGGGGCTTCTTCATGCAGAGAGTGGTGGGAGTGTGGAATGAGCTGCCGGATAAAGTGGTAAATGCTTTAACATTTAACATTTAAGAAAAACTTGGACGGGTTCATGGATGAGAGGGGTGTGGAGGGATATGGTCCAAGTGCAGGTCAGTGGGACTAGGCAAAAAATGGTTTGGCACAGACTAGAAGGGCCAAAAGGCCTGTTTCTGAGCTGTAATTTTCTATGGTTCCATGGACTTGATAAAGGACCCTGCCCAACCGAACATGGGGGAATCCAAAACTGGGGACAAAAGCAAAGTTCTTCGGCTCATTCTCACCTAGTGCCTTTGATACTATTCCAGTGACCTGAATGCCAGCTCCAGGAACTGGAGTACCTATTCTTCAATTTAAGGATTTTCCAGCCTTCTGGAATCTACATCAAATTCAACAATTTCAGATCATAATCTCAGATGGCAGATGTTGTTGTTCTGCTATTCCCATTTACACCTCACATGAAATCCATCTTTTGTTTCTTTACTCACCCCAGTATCACTTCCTTTTACCTTGCACTATCATTACTCTCTCCTGACTTCCACCCTATCACAGATTTGCCCTTTTGGTCTCTCCACCCTTCCGCTGCCTCTGTATTTGCTCTGACTTTCTTCAGTTCCTCTGAAAGATCATCAGCCTGGAATGGTTACCTCTATTTCTATCTCCATAAATGCTGCCACTGTATTTCCTGTTTGTATTTCCGATTTCCACTGTCTGCAATATGATACTTTTTGTTAAACAAATGGTCCAAAGATGTGCAGATTAGATGGATTGACCGTGCTAAATTGTTCTTTAGTGTTCCAAGATGTGTAGGTTAAATGGATTAGCTTTGGTAAGTGAAATCAAAAGAGAAAATGCTGGAAAATCTCAGCAGGTCTGGCAGCATCTGTAAGGAGAGAAAAGAGCTGACATTTCGAGTCCAAATGACTCTTTGTAAAAGCTTTTCTCTCCTTACAGATGCTGCCAGACCTACTGAGATTTTCCAGCATTTTCTACTTTTGGTTTCAGATTCCAGCATCCGCAGTAATTTGCTTTTAGCTTTGGTAAGTATTTGGGTTTACAGGGATAGGGTAGAGGAGAGGGCCTGTGTAAGATAGTCTGTCAGAGAGTCAGTGCAGCCTCGAAGGGCTAAATGGCCTCTTCTGCACTGTAGGGATTCTATGGTTCAAAGTTGCAATAATTGAGATTTAAAATTCTGCAATCAGACCATTCTTTGACCAAGTTTGAATCTCTGAGATTTACCCTGTACAGCCAACAGTAAAGCTTGTGTTTTAATCCAAGTATTTCAGGGAGTGAATAAAGACATTCAGTGAGTAAATATCTTTTAACTGAGGGCTCATTCATCCAAAAGCTGAAGATGTTTGTCATGTGCACTGTGACAAAGATACTAATCCAATTTTCTGTCCAGTAACTTTACTGCAATCTTCTCCCCTACAGGGCAGTGACGAGTGAGATTTGATGTGAGTGAATAAAGGCTCTTAAGGGGTGTTTGAATGAGGGGAAGGTGAAGATTCTCAAGGAGTATTTTCTAGAGAGGAAGGCAGAATCACTTTTATATGCTTTTTAGGTATTTTACCTGAGTTATATTAAGTGAAAACTCAATTGGGGGTTGGAGGGGAGGCGGGATGCAGGTTGGCACAGTGGTTAACACTGCTGCCTCACAGCATCTTTGATTCTGGCCTTGGGTGACTATCTTTGTGGAGTTTGCACGTTCTCCCCCCATCTGCATGGGTTTCCTCTGAGTGCTTCTGTTTCCTGCCACATTCCAAAGATGTGCAGGTTAGGTGGATTAGCCATGGTAAATGTGTGGGGTTACAGGGATAGTGTGGAGGGGAGGGCCTGAGCAAGATGCTCTTTCGGAGAGTTAGTGCAGATTTGATGGATTGAATGGCCTCCTTCTGCACTGTAGGGGTTTTATGGTTAATTAGAAGAGGAAGCCTGCTACCCCATATAGAAATATTTGGGGTTATGCTACTTTCTGTGTGAGCACTGATGGTCACAATGGAGGAGTTTGCCTGGCGGGTTTCTGTGAACCTTGTGGTATAAAGGTGCTGAGGACAAGAAGATCGAAGCACTCTCAGTAAATAATGACTCGATTGTTAAAATCTGTGCTCTAATACCCACAAGCAGTTCCCTGATTCCACCAGGATTCAGTCTGGATACAAACATATTTTCAAAATTAATCAATTAAAATGGATAGCAATGCCTTAGCCAAGTAGAATTGTGTTCAAATACTAAGAATTGAAAATAAAGAAATAAAACACATCACTAGTCAGGATAAAATAAACTTTCTCCTGACCACTCAAATGTGATCTGTCAGCTATTGGGGTCATTTATGTTTCACATTTTAATTACTTTTATTCTCATTGTAGTGAAACGGTACATCAGAAAAGGCATTCCGAATGAATATCGTAGTCTTATCTGGATGACTGTTAGTGGAGCCCAGGCACAGATGGAAAAAAATCCAGCTTATTATAAGAAACTACTAGAAATGGAGGAAGATTCAAGGCTGGTTGATGCTGTTAAAACAGGTAAAACTACTCAATTTGAGCAATAATAACTCCGAGACCATACTCCATTGCTGTCGAGTAGTTCATTGAGAGGCACTCATCTTATTTAACTTTGGCTATGCACATAATTTAGTTGTTTAAAATTTTGGATATTCATGGTAAATTGGCAGTGTACTGGTGGGGACCGAACACCCAGTCTCTGCAATCTGAGTGATAAGTTTACATGGAGCTTTCCGTTGTAAATATAGACATTGCAATTTATAATGGAAACAATTTGACAACAGGAAGTCAAGTGGTGAAGGTAAAAATGTGCGAGTATCATACTTCTCATGTATAAACACATAAATTACTGAATTCTTGTTGTGTGCACAAGCAGAGTTACCGTCTGCTGCCTTTATGTTGCCAATTCTTCCTGTTTCTCTTTTCCCTTCTCCCTCTTTTCCTTTATTTAGGACCATAGTATCCCTACAGTGCAGAAGGAAGCCATTTAGCCCATCAAGCCCCAAGCCTGTGCCTCAATTTATCTTCTCCTTATCTGCTGTCCCCAACTCTTTCTCTCTCTCCTGGGAAGATTTTGCAGGGTCAATGGTGCTGGGTGTGCTCTTGTTGCTCCTAGTGCCTGAGTTGATGGCTGGGTGACTATCTGGTTTTATTCTTAGATTTTCTTGAAGTGATTTAATACAACTGAGCAGCTTGCTCGACCATTCAGTGGGTGGTTCAGAATCAATCACTTTGCTGTGGATCTGGAGTCGCATATAACCAGACCTGGTAAAGACAGCAGATTTCTTTCCCTAAAGGACGTTAACAATCCAGATGCTTTTCACAATAATCTGGCATTTTACAGTCACCATTACTGAGACTAGATTTTTATTCCAATTTTATTCCAGCTACGGTGGTGGAATTTGAATTCCCCTCTTTAAATTCAGTCCAATAACGTGACTATTATGTTGCCGTTTCTGTGCATTTACATTGTGTTCAGTTTTTGCTTTATTTTCAGTTCTATTTGAGACTTCAAGTGGAGCAATTCTCATATATTAACCCTCCTGAGAACAAGCTCGATTCCAGAACAACGCAGTTCCTACTAAATGAGTACAAGTCATTGATTACAGTTATAGAGGCCTATAACACAGAAAAAAGCCCTCCGCTCCATCGTGTCTGTGCCAGTTAAAGACAAACCACCTATCTATCCAAATCAAATTTTCCAGCACTTGGCCCATAGCCTTGTATGCCTTGCCATTGCAAGTGCACATCTAAATAGAACAAAGAAAATTACAGCACAGGAACAGGCCCTTCGGCTCTCCAAGCCTGCACCGACCCATGCTGTCCGTCTTAACTAAAACCCCTACGCTTCCAGGGACCATATCCCTCTATTCCCATTCTATTCATGTACTTGTCAAGACGCCCCTTAAAAGTCATTATCGTATCCGCTTCCACTACCTCCCCCGGCAACGAGTTCCAGGCACCCACCACTCTCTGTGTAAAAAATCTGCCTCGTACATCTCTTTTAAAAGTTGCCCCTCGCACCTTAAACCTATGCCCCCTAGTAATTGACTCTTCCACCCTCGGAAAAAGCTTCTGACTATCCACTCTGTCCATGCCTCTCATAATCTTGTAGATTTCTATCAGGTCTCCCCTCAACCTCCATCGCTCCAGTGAGAACAAACCAAGTTTCTCCAGCCTCTCCTCATAGCTAATGCCCTCCATACAAGGCAAAATCCAGGTAAATCTTTTCTGTACCCTCTCCAAAGCCTCCACATCCTTCTGGTAGTGTGGCGACCAGAATTGAACACTATATTCCAAGTGCGGCCTACCTAAGGTTTTATAAAGCAGCAACATGACTTACCAATTTTTAAACTCAATACCCCGGCCGATGAAGGCAAGCATGCCGTATGCCTTCTTGACGACCTTTTCCACCTGCATTGTCACTTTCAGTGACCTGTGTACCTGTACACCCAGATCCCTTTGCCCAACAGTACTCTTAAGGGTTCTGCCATTTACTGTATA
Source organism: Mustelus asterias (assembly GCF_964213995.1). Lineage (NCBI taxonomy): Eukaryota > Metazoa > Chordata > Chondrichthyes > Carcharhiniformes > Triakidae > Mustelus > Mustelus asterias. The sequence continues at coordinate 12,002,795 of NC_135817.1, read as the reverse complement.
TTTCCTATCTATATTAGACCTTCCAAAATGCATTACCTCATATTTGTCCGGATTAAACTCCATCTGCCATCTCTCCACCCAAGTCTCCAACTGATCTATATCCTGCTGTATCCTCTGATGGTCCTCATCGCTATCCGCAAATCCACCAACCTTTGTGTCGTCCGCAAACTTACTAATCAATCCAGTTACATTTTCCTCCAAATCATTTATATTTATATTTATTTATACATATATACATACATACAAACAGCAAAGGTCCCAGCACTGATCCCTGAGGAACACCTCTTGTCATGATGTGGAGATGCTGGCGTTGGACTGGGGTAAACACAGTAAGAAGTTTAACAACACCAGGTTAAAGTCCAACAGGTTTATTTGGTAGCAAAAGCCACCCCTTGTCACAGCCCTCCATTCAGAAACGCACCCTTCCGCTGCTACCCTCTGTCTTCTTTGACTGAGCCAGTTTTGTATCCACCTTGCCAGCTCACATCTGATCCCATGCAACTTCACCTTTACTTTACTTTAATGTTACGAGGGTCTGTACCTCCACTACCCTTTCAGGCAGTGAGTTCCATGCTCCTCCACCCTCTGGGTGAAAAAGTGTTTCCTCCACAAAGAAATAATTATTGTCGTATTCATGCAAATTTGTAGTTATGGCAGATTCGTAATCTAACAAGGTTTCCAAAAATGGATAGACTAATAGTTGCCAAGCTTGGAAGGCAGTAGAAAATGTTTAGCTTTTAGCTGTTATCTCGCACTCGAAACTGCAAATACTTAAAGCTCATAAAGATACAGCCGGTGTGACTGAGTTGTCAGTCAGGTCATTCGGCTGAAAGACAGTTAAAGCAGAAGATTAATGAATGGACAAAGACCCCCTCACAATGCTGGGAGTGTTTTTCTCTTATCAAATAAAAGGTTCTATTGATAGCTGTAACTTTGAAGAGTCGTCTTTGTGCGTAAGCAGGAAAGGCTATTTTCCAACAATTGGGTGATGTGCTTCAGACTTAGTTGATGCCATCATTTGTTGACCTGCAAACTCATCAAGTAGCTTCTTAATTGTGGAATAAACAACAGAATGATATGTCAGACACTACTGTTTGTGGGAACTTGTTGTGCACCAGTTGGCCACTGTGTTTCCTTCATTGCAGCAGTGAATACACTTGGAAAAATGTACTGGGTTTAAAGTACTTTGGGATATCCATTGTTTGTGGAAAGTACTACATAAATACACGTCTTTCTTTTATCAATCTACTCCTTCCTGATGCATTAGAGCCAGCAGGCATTAGGCCATGATAAAGCTGTCAGTTTACAACTAATCTGTTGAAGCTAATCCAGACAGCTGTGGGAGTGCCTTCACCACAAGGACTGCAGCAGTTCAAGAAAGTGCCTCACCAACACCAGTCAGGAATCAGCAATAAATGCTGCCCTTAACAGCAACATCCACATTTCCATGAACATAAGGTTCTGGTTGGTCTACACCCCAGAGATCTAAATCTTACTTATTATGTTGGCAAAAGGTCTGTTTATATCAAAAGGGATTATTAGTGTATGTTAGTGCCTGTTCATAAATTACTTACTGGCCACAATTATTTCATAGAGTCCGCCAAGATTAATCGTGCATGTATTTAAATAATGAAAACCTGTTTTATGATTTTAATTCTAAGTAAATTTTATGACTATTTCATATTAAAACTGATCTAATAGTTGGTAACAGTGTACCGCCTCAATCTGTAATGAATGAGCGGATGGTGTGGGTGCAAACAGGAATTGGGCCAGTTCCTGGAAAGCGATCCAGAGTCAGGCAGCTAGGACTGTTGAGTGCTGAGGAGGGCTAGTTATAAGGTCTGCCTTGGTGCTTTGGAACAATAAAACAGTAAGCAACCCCCTAGCCCTCATCCTTCACCACCCCCTCAACCCCACCCTCCTCCCACATACTCCTCATGCCCCATCCATGCCAACCTATGCACAACACCCACTCCCCATGACTCATCATGCTATGTCATGCCCCCATCCACTCCATAGCCCCTCCTATAACTTCCATGCCAACCTATGCTGCCCCACCCGCTCCCTCGGGGCCCCTCATATTCTTCATGCCAACCCATGTGCCCAACTCACCCCTGTGATCTTTTATATCATCTATGCCAAATTAGTGCCAACACATGCCCTCACCCACCACCCTTTGCCCTTACACCCTGCTTGCCAACTCACCCAGCATCCACCATGACTAGTCCTCAGGAGTCATGGTAGATTAAATAGAATAACGTTGTAAGTGTCTGTTGCAGACTTAACTGTATTTTAAATAAACACTCTTATTGATAATATTTAAATCCCTTCAAGTACTTAATCTCTCATAAAAATCAAACATTTGTATTCATAGCCCCACTTAAAGACAGCAAATATCTTTATAACCACTTGGATCTGTTAATCACAATGTGAATTTACGGCTGTCCCATGTTCATAATGATAGGTTGTGGAAGCAGTCAAATAGCCCTAATCCTATAATGATGAACCTTGGGCTTATTATGAACAATTAGTGAAATAGCAAACACTGATTTATTTCCACTGCAGACTGAATTTCAAGGATCTGCAGATTTAAATGACTTGACAGTCTGTCAGTTGCACAGAGCTTATCCACTTTTTTTATGCACCTTCAGATCTACTCTTAACAAACGGGCACCTGACCTGTCCAAAAGGGTACCTTACCCCTCCAAATAACTCTGGCAGCTTTAGATCTGCTCTTCAAACGCCTAAAGCATTTAGGAAACCACAAGAATGAAATCTCCTTCTGTTTGAAGGCAACTGCACTTCTACATGTGCAGCTACCCCTGGGAAACAAGGGTGTGTAAAGCCCATATTGACCCTGTTTGCCCACCCACCCAGTGGAAATGGTGCAAGAGATGGACAGAATCTGCCACCATTCTGCCTAAATGTGCAGAATGATGGCATTGGTGACTTCTGACTTTAAATCAGATCCAAGCCTTCCAGAGGTGAGTCTGCAACTCTCCCTCTGTTACAAAAAACATTCAAATGATGTGCTATTTTCTCTGCTTATCAAGGGCAGTGTTACAGGAGATGCACTCATTACAATTTGTTCAACTCATGGGGGAAAATTATCTGCTTGCTTTGTCCCCTCCGATGTCTAATTCTTTCCTACCCCTCAATAGTAGTTTTTTTCTTTAACATGAATCAATCCTTGTCCCTATCTTCTCACTTCAGTGTAGCTCTTGCTTGGTTTTTCTACAATGTTTATTATACCCTGTTCCAGCTCTTTCTCCACTTCTTTCTTCCCCCCCGCCCTCCGTCTGTCCTTTACTATATCCTTTTCATTTTTCAGCAGGGGTGGGAGTGGATGCCCGCTGCTCCACTGCCCACACCAATGGCACTATGATGTGGACAGTGTAATATTGGCGTCAGTTAGCTTGTTAATGTGCTCAGTTGACTCTCGATTATTTGTTTAAATATAGCAAGTGGATTGCTGATTACAGCCCCCATCCATCTACATGTTATGGGATGATGTGGTGGGGTTCAGCATCCACCCTATTTTATGTCCCCCCCCCCCCCCCCCCAAAGCATGCCTGGCTGGGGATATGTAAAATCCAGTCGATTGTTTTAGAGGTGTTCGGTTACCTGCCGCATACAATTGTGTTAACAGTTGTGGCCTGGACTTGCTCTGCTTTGTGTGAAACTAGGCTGGGAGGCAAAGAGGGTGGCCAGAAGCTGAAATATTGCTGCTTTTTAAAGGCTAAGCCAGAATGTATTGCCCATCTCTAGTAGCCCTTCAGAAGGTGGTGGTGAGCTGCTTCTTGAACCGCTGCAGTCCCTGAGGTATAGGTACATCCACAGTGCTGTTAGGGAGGGAATTCCAGGATTTTGACCCAGCAGCAGTGAAGGAACGGTGGCATTTTTCCAAGTCAGGATGGTGAGTGGCTTTGAGGGGAACTTCCAGGTGGTGGTGTTCCCAGGTATCTGCTGCTCTTGTCCTTCCAGATGGTAGTGGCTGTGGGTTTGGAAGGTGCCTTGTTGAAGAAACCTTGTTGAGTTGCTGCAGTGCATCTTGTAGATGGTACACACGGCTGCCACTGTTTGTTTGTGGTGGACGGATTGAATGCTTGTGGAAGGGGTAGCAATCAAGCGGACTTCTTTGTTCTGGATGGTGTCGAGCTTCTTGAGTGTTGTTGGAACTGCACTCATTCAGGCAAGTGGAGAGTATTCCATCACACTCCTAACTTGTGCCTTTAGATGGTGGACAGGACTTGAGGGGGTTAGGAAGTGAGTTACTCACCAGAGAATTCCTAGCCTTCTTTAAAACAGAGATGAGGAGGAATTTCTTCAGCCAGAGAGTGGTGAATCTGTGGAACTCTTTGCCGCTGAAGGCTGTGGAGGCCAGGTCATTGAGTGTCTTTAAGACAGAGATAGATAGGTTCTTGATTAATAAGGGGATCAGAAGTTATGGGGAAAAGGCAGGAGAATGGGGATGAGAAAAATATCAGCCATGATTGAATGGCAGAGTAACTCGATGGGCTGAGTGGCCTAATTCTGCTCCAATGTCTTATGGTCTTATCCTTTGACCTGGTCTTATAGTCACAGTATTTATATGGCTGGTCTAGTTCAGTTTCTGGTCAATGGTAACCCCCAGGACATTGATAGTGGGGGAATTCAGCGATGGTAATGCCATTGAGTGTCAAGGGGTGATGTTTAGATCCTCTCTTGTTAGAGTTGGTCAGAGCCTGGTACTTGTGTGGCATGAGTTACTTGCCAAGTAAATAATTTTCCTCAGTGACATAACTGTGCTGCAGCACTGTAGCCCAAATGAGCACTGATGATGTTGCAGCCCTGAGGTAGAAGCAGACCTGTGTGCGGGAGAGTTTACACACTGATTGTGAAATCACATATTCAGGATGGTTTTATGGAAGTTTACTTATTAATTACTAATTATTAAAATTAGTTAAATTTTTCAACCTGTGTGGAATAAAAATCAACCTCGACACAGGAAGAGGTTAGAGCAAATGTCTTCCGAGTGAACTGATCAAATTTGTGGGAGAAAATTGAGTGATTTTAATTGATTCTGTGCTGCTTATTCATGGGTGCTTTTTTTTTTGGTTAATTCTGATTTAAGTCTTATTTAGTCGCTCACATTTTTAAAGTTAATTAATGGTGTGGTGCAAAGGATGCAGGCAGGAGGCAAGACCTTTAATTATTTCGACAGTGAAGCGCTCAGATTTTGGTTTAAAAGAATCGCACAGTATTTAAGAGGCTGTTCAAAATGTAAACACTGTTTTAAATCACCAGTGTGTCCCATGGTGCCTGTGTTCCTTTTGGGGGATGGGCATATGGAATGAGGGAAGGAAGTCCATTACCAAGTTTCTCCTAAAATTGACAATTTTATTCTCCTCTCAAGCAATTGGCATTACTTGCGATACTCCGCAGGCTTGGCAGCGTCTGTAGAGAGAGAAAGTCAACGTTTTGAGTCTAAATGATACCTTTACAATCAATAGACTCAAAATGTCACACTGTCAGAATTGGAAACACAGTCCTCGGGGAAAATCATTCATCTACGAACTCCAGGCGTTTTTAATTTGAAGCCTTGTGATCTCCAGTTTCACACAGCTCTCCTCTTACACCTCAACCCCAGTCAACTCTCTCTCAGAAATGTTTCCACGGAATGTTGTTCTGTAGTCGCCAACCTGTGAACTCTTGCTATTTGGGAGCCTTCTGAAATGGTTTTTCAACTTCTAAGCTTATAAGTCTTCTACCCTTCTGTTGCTAAGAGCAGGGCGCACTGCCCTGCTGGACTCTGAGGGGAGAAGTCATAAAGTAAGGACATTGTTGAATGACACCACACTGACAAGTTGCCTTTAGGCATAGAAACACATAGAAAATACATGTCCCTGTCAGCTGTCACACTCCACATAACCAAAAGGCTCAAATCACATTTATCCATGCTCTTCTGATATCTCTTCACTTCCTTTCCCTTCACCTACTTATCCAATGCAATCTTGAAAATTGATATAGCTTCTGCCTCCTTCAGCGATCCTAAGAGTGAACGTCACATTCTCTCACTACTGTGTGAAGAGGTTTCTCCAGCTCTCTGCTATAAATAAGGATGAAAGCCAATGAGCTAATGCAGGGGACACTCACTTGGAACAGCAGGATAGGAACGACAAATGTTTCATCAAAGGGACCAGGCTTCTGCTTTGTGAATGTTTCACAACAATGTGAAAATATATTTAAAGTGAGGAAATCATTAATGAACAGTTACACATGTGTGTATGTAACCAATATATCTGATTATTAGGATTAGTAGTATAGGAACAAGCTGCTCAAAATGCCATCCTCCCACTCTTTATTTCATCTTATCCTCTCTAGTTGCTTAATTTTGTTCTATCTCATGTTTATTTAACTTCCCTTTAAATTCATCTATACCATTTGCCATAACGACTCCATTTGGTAGTGATTTTAACTTTCTCTTTGCTGCCTCAATCAAGAAGTTTCTGCTGTATTTCTGTCCAGATGTTTTTATTATTCTTTCTCGAGATGTGGACATCACTGGTCAGGCCAGCATTTTATCACCCATGCTAATAAGACTGTGCTGGTGAACCGCCGCCTTGAACTGCCGCAATCTATGTGGTGTTGGTACACCCGCTATGCCATTATAGAGGGAATGTCAGGATTTTGACCCAGTGACAGTGAAGGAACAACAATATGTTTCCAAGTCAGGGTGGTGTGGTCAGGAGGGGAGCATTTCGGTGGTGGTGTTCCCAGATGTCTGCTGCCCTTGATGGTAGATGTCGTGGGTTTGGAAGATGCTGTTGAAGAAGCCTTGGTGAGTTGCTGAAGTGTATGTTGTAGATGGCACACACTGCTGCTACTGTGTGTTGGTGGTGAAGGGAGTGAATGTTTAAGGTAGTGAATGGGGTGCCAGTCAAGTGGGCCACTTTGTTCTAGGCGGTGTTGATCTTGTGTGTTGTTGGAGCTGCACTCATCCAGACGAGTGGAGAGTATTCCAGCACACTCCCAACTTGTGCCTTGTAGATTGTGGACAGCCTTTGGGGAGTCAGGAGGTGAGTTACTTGCCAGAGGATTCCTAGCTTCTGACCTGCTATTATAGCCACATTATTTATATGCTGGGCCAGTTCAGTTTCCAGTCAATGGTAACCCTCAGGATGTTGATAGTCAGGGATTCAGCAATTTGATTTTTGATCTATGCACGTTTTAAAAAAAAAATCCCTGAAGTATAGTGCACTGTGTGCTACAAAATATTCTCCCAACAGTTTAGCACCTGTTAAATTGCGAAGGCACTTGGAAACACCTCATTCCCAATATAAAGTTTTCTTGAGAATGCTTAATGCACTTACAAACTGTAAAACCTTGACATTTGAAATTGTCAAAGTCGATGATGAAAACGCAACAGAGGCATCTTTATAAGTAAGTTACCACATTGCACTCCTGGGAGAAGCCTACAAGATCACGGACAATCTGCTTAAGCCTTCCATTGAAGACGTTGTAACATACATGCTGGTAAAAGAAACTTGAAGCACTATAGGTTTCAAATAACTGCTTTAACTTTTTAACATCAGAATGTTTCTTAAGGGTTCCATCAATACTTTTGGACGTCAAAAAGTGTTCTGTCGCCCCAAAACCAGCCCCAAATAAACTGCTAAAAGAACTAGGGCAGTATTTCTTATCCTTTAACTCAATCCACATATGGGTTCTGTTTCTGGTTATCTCCTTCTATCTGCTGCTATGTTATGTCTAATTTGTACAGTCAGCCTTCTCCTTCCTTCTATATACTTCTTAAATACATTATATCCTGCAGTATTTAACCACCAGTCCTGTTTTAAAAGCAGCCTTGTTCAGTTATCTGACCGTATCTAGTTCCTCTCGATGGGTTATTGCTGTCAGTGCCCCCATTTTATTCTGCTTGCTGTGCATATTGCTGAACAGGCAATTTAATTTTTTAAATTAATCTTCCATCATAGCTTATGTTCTGCAGCTTTATCTGTTCCCTGTCTGTTTGATTATTTTACCCTTATTTCATTCCTTAATCTGACCTTTACTTTCATCTCACTGATCTTTAATATGGCTGTTATTTCCACCAGATTCCTTCCGCTCTGTCTTACTAGTTTAAACCCACAGGTTGGAAAATGTTAGTAAGTGGGCTAATTATTTTCAACCCGCAGATACAGATTGGCCTCGCTACCTGTGGTATTGTTGCGATCCTGTCACAGTGCTCTGGTCGTAACGGACGAGCGCTGGTTAAAATGGGAACGATTAAGGCATTATTCTTATGTTTAAGAACTGGTGTCCACCTGCGCGGGGGGAAAGGAAAAGGGAGTAACTGTGTTCAGGCCCCAAGTTCTTCCTTTTACTTAGTGAATGGGCAGCTAAATAATAAATCATAGAATCCCTACAGTGCAGAAGGAGGACCTTCAGCTCATTGCGTCTGCATCGATTCTCTGACAGAGTACGCACACAGACACAAGGAGAATGTGCAAACTCCACACAGATAGTCACCCAAGGCCAGAATTAAACTCGAGTCCCTGGCGCTGTGAGGCAGCAGCGCTAACCACTGTGCCGCAGTGCTAACCACTGTGCCGCAGTGCTAACCACTGTGCCGCAGTGCTAACCACTGTGCCGCAGTGCTAACCACTGTGCCGCAGTGCTAACCACTGTGCCGCAGTGCTAACCACTGTGCCGCAGTGCTAACCACTGTGCCGCAGTGCTAACCACTGTGCCGCAGTGCTAACCACTGTGCCGCAGTGCTAACCACTGTGCCGCAGTGCTAACCACTGTGCCGCAGTGCTAACCACTGTGCCGCAGTGCTAACCACTGTGCCGCAGTGCTAACCACTGTGCCGCAGTGCTAACCGCAGTGCCGTCCTGTGCCTATTTCAATACAACCTGTGCCAATTTCAATCTTCTAATATTGAACAATTATCCCTAATGTTTTAGTGCTGAGTTATAGTCTCAGAAGGCTTTTTTCCCCTTAAAACAGAAAATGTTGGAAATACTCAGCAGAGCAGGCAGGCAGGCAGGATTTCTGGAAATAAAGATAAAGTTAATATTTCAGGTCAATAATCTGTCAGCAGCCAGTTAGTGGCTTTCTCTTTGGTTAGTGTAAGCAAACAGCAGGTGTTAATGCAATTTACTCTCCTTGCAGTGACAGCTTCCTCAGTTCACAGGTTTTGTTTTTCTGCACGGAGCCATTTAATGCTCTTAGCTGAAAGGAATGCACCAAGATGGCGCACGAGGAAAATGGGCACTCAGCCAGCAGGGTGACGAAATAATCAGCTGAAGTTAAGAACAGCAGTAAACAAATGGCCCTTGGACTTTCTCTGCCTTTCATTAAGATCATGGATGACCCCACTCTCCTGCCTGGTGGAATTTGAGAAGGCTTTTGAAATAGAGAGTGAGGTGGAGAGATTTGGGGGAAGAATTCTTGGAGCTGCCCCAGAATCTGTATCAAATATAAATTAAGAGGCTATGGGGAGAAGAAGGACAAATGAATTGAGGAACTCTGCAGAGCTGTCAAGTCAAGTTGGCTTGTAGGCCGGACGGCACAGTAGCACAGTGGTTAGCACTGCTGCTTCACAGCTCCAGGGAACTGAGTTCGATTCCCGGCTTGGGTCACTGTCTGTGTGGAGTTTGCACATTCTCCTCGTGTCTGCGTGGGTTTCCTCCGGGTGCTCCAGTTTCCTCCCACAGTCCAAAGATGTGCGGGTTAGGTCAATTGGCCATGCTAAAATTGCCCCTTAGTGTCCTGAGATGCGTAGGTTAGAGGGATTAGCGGGTAAATGTGTAGGGATATGGGGGTAGGGCCTGGGTGGGATTGTGGTCGGTGCAGACTCGATGGGCCAAATGGCCTCTTTCTGCACTTTAGGGTTTCTACGTAGGCATTGGAGTTTTTCTTACTCTGACCTTGTCTCCAACCAGCAAAGAGGCCGGGGTGCTGATTTACTAGACTGAATAGACCGATGAACTGTAAGGAGGTAAAATCAACAAAAAAGTCTTTGCAATGAAACAGCGACAACAGATCAAAGGTGGCTCTTGGTTTCCATACTGGATGCATTGTTGTTGGTTGGGTTAATCTTGCGGTTGTTACTAGGCAGGTAAAATTTGCATTCCGCATCATCCACAGACATCATCTTCTGGTAATGCAAGCTCCAAGTGATCATCTCGGATGAATAATTAAAATATGTAAACTTTCTGATACAGAATGGGTGTGGAACTAATTTGACAGGTTTTGACTGAAGGTAGATTTTAGCATAGAGTTACCTGTGTCCAGTCTTGGATGTTTGGCTTCTGTATGTGTCGTTGTTACCTTTTAAATTTGACTCCTCCCAGGCTCCTCTGGCCATCCTCCCATCTTGTACCTCCCATAAAGCTGAGCTTAATCAAAACTCTGCTCGTTTTCTAACTGGCACTGACTTTCATTCACCTATCCCCTCTGCGCTTGCTAACCAACATTGGCGCCCAGTTTAGCAATGCCTCGGTTTCCGGTGCCTCGGTGGAATTGAGTGGAATTTTCTGGCTCTGCCGTGGCAGATTCTGCCGCAGCGAGCGAACCAAAGATCCATTGATTTTGACAGGACTGTAAAATTCCAACTTTTTGTCTTCAGATCTCTCCATGTCTTTACCTCTCCCTAATCTCTATACCCTTCTATTGCCCCACTATGCTTCTCAAGTCCTTGGCTCTTGCACATTCCCTATTTTGATTGCCGCACCATTTGGCAGCCTTACCTTCAGATCCATAAGCCCTTAACTTGTGAATTCCCTCGCTAAACCTCCCTATCTCTCTAATTCTCACTCCCCGTTTAAGATGCTTCTGAGGCAAAGTATTTAGTCACCTGTCTCTTTAATTGGCTGGGTTTAGAAATTCTGTTTGATAGCTTTCCTGTATCAAATTGTTATTTACATTCTATAGATGGGCAGATGAGGAATACTGAGGCAGGGAGCAGGCAATCCATATTTGAGAATTATGATGTGTGCTTCCACTTTCCGAGCTTGTATAGGGATGGACCTTCCCTGAGATTATGTTCGCTGGGTTGAAGGAAATCTATTTACTTTTGATTGTAGACATTCCACTTCTTGGTTCCCTTGTGTGTTTTAGATGCTCCAGAAAGTTGAGGTGGATCTCCCATAGAAATGCCACACTTAATGCTGCATCTTGAGGTAAATTTGGGATGTTCTTCCATTCCTTGATGTATACCTGCATTTCGGCTCCTGTGTGTTTTCTAAAAGGCTGGTTTTGGTATAGTAGCAGCTTGGTTTTGCTTACAGATAGAGGAGCTGGCTATGTTGGTGGTGAGAGCAATCTTATTCTGTGAAACTCCCAATATTGTGGTCATCATCCTTATGCCCTAGTGGTTAGCACTGCTGCCTCACAACGCCAGGGACCCAGATTCGAGTCTGTGCGAAGTCTGCACGTTCTCCCCGTGTCTGGGTGGGTTTCATCCCACAGTCCAGAGGCATGCAGGTTAGATGGATTGGCCATGGTAAATGCGTGGGGTTATGTGGATAGAATGGGGGTGGGCGACTGGGTAAGATGCTTTTTTTTGGCGAGTCAGTGGTTAGTGCAGACTCAATGGGCCGAATGGTCTCCTTCTACACAGTAGGAATTCTATGGATTCTCTGTCCTGTGGCAGTGCTGCTCCTGGGCTCTGTCCCTCTGCAACGCCCTGGGCACCTTTTCCCCAGCACAGTGTTTGAAAGAGTTTCCTGTTCCCATCACCTGAGATCTGTTTTCCAGGGTTCATGGTGGATGGGGGAGGTAGTTCTCTTATGAAAGCTATGTTGAGAAAGTTTGACAGAGCTGCAGTATCCTTGCATTACATTAGTGGCTACACTTTAAAACATACTTCAGTGGCTGTGAAACGCTTTCAGACATCCAGTGGTTGTGCAAGTGGAAGCCTATCTTTTGTTCGTTATTTCATTCTTCTCTCTCTCCATCCTTTGTGCCTCACTATCCATTAATCATTTACAGCAGTGAACCGTGTCATTCAGCTCAGTGAGTTCAGCCTCCTCCCACCTTACCTAATTTCTCCCCATCAGCATATCTTTCAATTGTTTTTTACCCTTGTACTTATCTAATTTCTCATTAAATGCATCAAGTCGGCACTTGGCTGACTGGCAGAGCTGATGTTCCCTAGTCGTGAATTCCTGCATGTTTCATTTTCATTTTGTGTAGCTTGATTTTTTTTGGAATGATGTAATGATCATGTATTTCATGAGTTAGTCATGTGGTGTACGTTCGAATGACATCCGCAACTGTTTGTTTTGAAGCCACAGTCTTTGATCTAGGTGCGAACTGGATTTAAAAAAAAAAACTTCTATTGTAAACTAAGATGTAGAATTTGTGAGCAGGTATGGCAGACACTGAAACATGTCATCCAGATCCTGCCTATCAAAACCTTGACATGGCGGTGAAAGAGTGAGGAATAGATTTTTGTTAGAGTAAAACCAAAGTGGTGTTTAAGCTGGAATCACTGCAACCGAACCATTTCATGATATATCGGGACATTTTAATCATTTTGTGCTGAGATTTAAAAGCAAAATTGTTTGCTTTAATTTTCAGACATCAACAGAACATTTCCTGACAATGTACACTTTCGCAAGAATGCAAACCCCTCTTTACAGGATGCACTTTTCAACATTTTAGTGGCATATGGAAACCACAACAAAACAATCGGCTATTGCCAGGTACGTGATGTCTGATTCGATAAGTAGTATGATCTGACTGATGCGTAGGTCAGACACTTTTGGGGTACAGGCCCTTCTCTCCGATCTTTCTTCCAAAACCTGCTGCTGCCTCCACAAACTTGGGTCTGATATCAGCAGTATGTTGCAGAGTGATCAATGCCTGGAATAGACAGTGGAAGCATAAACTCGAGCCATTAAAGATGCATTTTCTAATATTGCGTCTCTGTGGGAGGATGAGCCAGAGGCTGGGTGAGTGTCAGAAATCATAGAAACCCTACAGTGTAGAAGGAGGCCATTTGGCCCATCGAGTGTGCACCGACCACAATCCCACCCAGGCCCTACCCCCACATATTTACCCGCTAATCCCTCTAACCTACGCATCTCAGGGGAATTTTTAACCTGGCCAATCAACCTAACCCGCACATCTTTGAACTGTGGGAGGAAACCGGAGCACCCGGAGGAAACCCACGCAGACACGAGGAGAATATGCCAACTCCACACAGACAGTGACCGAAGCCGGGAATCGAACCCAGGTCCATGGAGCTGTGAAGCAGCAGTGCTAACCACTGTGCTACCGTGCTGTGTCGTCCATTATCTCTCCAGATCTTCGTATTCTGGTGTCCACAGCAAATGTCTGAAAATCAGTTACAGTTTCTGTGGGTATTTAAAGAGAAAAAGATTGACAAAAAGGAATGTAGGCCCCTTACAGTCAGAAACGGGAGAATTCATAACAGGGAACAAAGAAATAGTCAAGGAACTAAATTCGTACTTTGCTTCAGTCTTCACAAAGGAAGACATGAATAATGTACCAGAGGTGCTGAGGGAAACAAGTTTTAGTGAGGAGCTGAAGGAAATCAGCAAAGAACAGTACAGCACAGGAAACAGGCCCTTCGGCCCTCCAAGCCTGTGCCGCTCCTTGGTCCAACTAGACCAATCGTTTGTATCCCTCCATTCCCAGGCAGCATTAGTAGACAAATGATTTTGGGGAAATTGATGGGATTGAACGTGGATAAATCTCCAGGGCCTGATCATCTTCATCCCAGAGTACTTAAGGAAGTGGCCCTGGAAATAGTATATCCATTGGTGGTCATTTTCCAAAATTCTTTGGACTCTGGACTGGTTCCTACAGATTGAAGAGTAGCTAATGTAAGCCCACTATTGAAAAAGGGAGGTAGAGAGAAAACAGGGAACTATAGACCAGTGAGACTAATGTCAGTACTGGGGAAGTTGCTAGAGTCCATTATCAAGGATTTTATAACAGCATTTGGAAAGCAGTGGTAAAATCAGACAAAGTCAACATGGATTTACAAAGGGAGAATCATGCTCAACAAATTTATTGGAATTCTTTGAGGATGTAACTAGTAGCGTGGGTGTGGTTTATTTAGACTTTCAGAAGGCTTTCGACAAGGTCTCTCATAACAGACTACTATGTAAAGTTTAAGCACATGGGATTGCAGGTAATGTTTTGAGATGAATAGAAAGCTGATTAGCAGATAGGAAGCAAATAATTGGCATAAATGGGTCTTTTTCCGATTGGCAGGCAGTGACAAGTGGGGTATCGCAGGGATCTGTGCTACGACCCCAACTGTTCACATGAATGCATTTAATTCCCTCTTCCTAATCATTAATATATTAATCTCCAGATTTGCAGATATTACAAAGTTGGGTGGGAGGGTGAGCTGTGAGGAGGTTGTAGAGATGGTTCAGCATGAGTTGGATAGGCTGAATGTGTGGGCAAATGCATGGCAAATGCAGTATAATGTGGATCAATGTGAGCTTATCCACTTTGGTAGCAATAATAGGAAGACAGATTATTACTTGAATGGGTATAAATTGAGAGAGGTGGATACTCAGTGAGACCTTGGTGACCTCATGCATCTGTTGCTGAAAGTAAATGCGCGGGTACAGCAGGCAGCAAAGAAGACAATTGGCTTTCATAGCGAGAGGATTTGAGTATAGGAATAGAGATGTTTTACTGCAATTGTATAGGGTACTGGTGAGGCCATACCTGGAGTATTGTGTGCAGTTTCTGAGGAAGGATGTCCTTGTTATGGAGGGAGTACAGCGAAGGTTTACCTCACTGATTCCTGGGATGGCAGGTCTGTCATATAAGGAGAAACTAAGTCTGTCAGGATTATATTCACTGGAGTTTAGAAGGGTGAGAGGGGATCTCATAGAAACTTAATTCTAACAGGGTTAGACAGAGTAGATTCAGAAAGAATGTTCCTGAAGATGGGGGAGTCCAGAACTAGGGGGTCATCATTTGAGGATAGGGGTAAACCTTTTACAACTGAGGTGAGGAGAAATTTCTTCACCCAGTGGGTGGTGAATGTGTGGAATTCACTACCAACAAATGTGGTTGAGGCCAAAATGTCTGATTTCAAGAAGAAATTAGATATAATTCTTGTGGCTAAAGGGATCAAGGGATATGGGGGTCAGGGGGGATTCAGGCTATTGAATTTGAGAATTGGCCATGATCATAATGAATGGCGGAGCAGGTTCGAAGGGCCGAATGGCCTACTCCTACTTCTCGTTTCTATGTTTATGTGTTTACATTGGACAGCTCAGCCAATGCCTTTAAAAAATCATGTTAAACATCAAATACCTGATATATTTGTGTCCCTCCTTCCCACTCAATCATCTATTCCCTTTCTCACTCGCCCTCTCTTTCACACTCTGCATTCACTTTCACAGAATCACAAAATTTTTACACTGCAGAAGGAGGCCATTTGGTCCATCGAGTCTGCATTGGCTCTCTGAAAGAACATTCCACCCAGTCCCATTTATCTCCGGAATCTTGCACCTGATTTCAGATAGCAATCTGTTTCCCTTTTGAATACCTCGATTGAACTTGCCTCCGCCGCCCTCTCAGGAAGTTCATTCCAAACTCCAATCACCATCTGGATGAAAAACGTTTTCCTCACATCACTTTTACTCCTTTTGCCAATTATTTTGAATCTGTGCCCTCTAGTTCTCAATGCTGTCTTGAGTGGGAGCAGTTTCTCAGTATTTACCCTGTCCATGGGAGTAATTCTCCCAGCCTGCTGTGCTGTTGTTGTAGCACAGCGGGCCAGGAGATTCTCGTGGAGGCCGTATCACGGGCTCCCTGCTGGGCGCCACGGCCTCCACATGCGTCTCCGGCAGCCGGATTTCCTGGAGCCGTCAGCTCGTGCCAGGAATTGGCATGGAGCTGGATAAATTATCTAAATTTGAAAGCCTGCCCCCTGATTTTCAGCGTGATTCACGCCAGTGCACTCTGCAGTGCAGAGTGTGGGAGATTCATTTTGAAACTCCTGCTGAAAAAACTGGCGTGATTTACTCCAGATTTTACATGAATTTGACACTTTGAATTTTTTGGGAGAACCGCCCCCCCCCATATCCCTTAAGATCTTGCATACCTCAATCGTGTCTCCTGTCGGCCTTTTTCTCCAAGGAAAACAGTTCCAAACTCTCCAATCTATCCTCATAGTTATAGTTCTTTATCCCTGGAATCATTCTTCTGAATCTCCTCTACTGTCTCCAATACCTTCATATCCTTCCTCAAGTATGGGGCCCAGAGCTGGATGTGGTGCTCCAGATCAAGCCTAACTAGTGTCTTATATAAGTTCAACATGACCTCCTTACTCTTGTGCTCAATGCCCGTATTCATGAAAGCTGACATACTATGTGCTTTATTAACTGCCCTGCCACCTTCAATGATGTATGTACATGTTTGTCAAGGTTCCTTTGTTCCTGCACCTCCTTTAGAGTTTCTCCCTTAATTTTATACTGTCTCTCCACATTGTTCTTGCCAAAGGAATCACTTCTTGCTTTTCTGCACTGAACTTCATCAGCCACTTGTCCGCCCAATTCACCAAATGTCAATGTCTTTTTGAAGTTCAACACTATCCTCATCACAATTGACAATGCTTCCAATCTTTGTACCATCTGCAAGCTTTGAAATCATGCCCTACATTCCACACTCTAGGTCATTAATATATATCAGGAAGAGCAAGGGTCCCAATACTGACCCCTGGGAAACTGCACTACAAACCTTCCTCCAATTTGAAGAACAACTATTTATCACTGCTCTCTGTTTCCTGTCACTCAGCTAATTTCTTATCCAAGTGCCTACTTTCCCTTTTATTCCTTGAGCTAGAATTTTTCTCACAAGTCTGTGTTGTTTGGCATTCTATCAAATGCCTTTTGAAAATCCACATACGCCACATCCACAGCATTACCCGTATCCACCTTCTATGTTACCACCTCAAAAAGCTCCAGCAAGTTGGTTAAACATGATTTTCCCGTAATGAATTCATGCTGGTTTTCCTCAATTATCCTGCACCTGTCTAGGTAGTATTGGTTTTGTCCTGCATTTTGATTTGATTTATTATTGTCACATGTATTAGTATACAGTGAAAATTATTGTTTCTTGTGCACTATACAGACAAAGCATACTGTACATAGAGAAGGAAAGAAGAGTGTGCAGAATGTAGTGTTATAGTCATAGTTAGGGCCTAGAGAAAGATCAACTTAATGTAAGGTAGGTCCATTCAAACGTCTGATGGCAGCAGAGAAGAAGCTGTTCTTGAATTGGTTGGTACATGACCTCAGACTTCTGTAACTTTTTCCCGACAGAAGAGGGTGGAAGAGAGTATGCACTGTAGTTTCCAGAAGTTTCCCCCTCACTGAAGTCAAACTGACTGGTCTGTAGTTGCCAGCTTTATCCTTGCACCCCTTTTGAACAAGGGTATAACATTCTCAATTCTCCAGTCTTCTGGCACAATGCCTGTGTGTAAGGAAGACTGGAAGATTGTCACCATTGCCAAAATTTACACTCTTACCTCCTTCAGTGTCTTTGGGTGCATCTCATCCAGTCCTGGTACCTTATCAATTTCCAATGTCCAATAGCCTTTTCAATATCTCAATTGTAAATTCCTTGAGTTTTTTAATTCATTCATGGGATGTGGGCATTGCTGGCTAGGCCAGCATTTATTCCCCAAATTTAATTGTTCTTGAGAAGGTGGTGGTGAGCTGCCTTCATGTACTACTGCAGTCCCTGTATACCAGGTCCCCCCTCTTTCATCTCAGCCTGGGTAGCATCTTCTTCCTTTGTAAAGACAGATTTACGTACTTATTTATACCTCTTTATCCCAAGTCGACCCTATTCTTTCTTTAACTGCCCTTTCATTATGTGTATGCATTTAGAAGACCTTGGGACTCCCTTTTATGTTAGCCGCCAGTCTCTTCTCAGGCTCTCTCCTTGCTTTTCTGATTAGTTTTTCCACTTCCCCTCTGATCCTTCTTTATTCAGCCTGATTCTCCATTGTATCTTCTACATCTCGTCTGTCATATAGATACTTCTTCCTTTTCATCTTCTTCATCTCTATATATCGCTCTCTCTCTCTTATCATCCAGGTGCTCTAGATATACTTTTACTTTTGCCCTTCAAAGGAATATACCTTGACATTGTCTGCAATAGTATCTCTTTGAAGGTAGCACATTGTTCAGCCACTGTCTTTTCAGCCAACAACTGATTCCAACTCACTCGACTCAAAGGATGAGATGAGGATGGGGCTTTCCCCCACTTAGTTATTCCTGCTCTGGATTGTCCCTTGTCCTTTTCTATGGCCAGCCTACACCTTATGATACAATGGTCACCGTCCGCTAAATGCTCTCCCACTGATATTTGATCCACTTGGGCCAAATCATTCTGCAGAACCAGATCTAACAGTGCCAGAACTCTAATTGGACAGAAAATGTACTGCTGCAGAGAATTATTTTGAGAAACTCCAGGAACTCTCACTCTTTTTGTTCCTTTTGTACTATTCCTATCCCAGTCTATATTTGGATAATTGAAGTACCCATTATAATTACTCATGCACCTCCCTGTAATTTCTTTGCAAATTTGTTTCTCTCCATCCTTTCCACTGGTTTGTGATCTATACTCCACACCGATCAATCATAGTACATCTTTTTTACTCCTTCCCACGAGCCAGAGAGATTCCAAACTTCATCCACCACTTTTGTGCCCTTGCTCTCTCTCTCTCACTTTAGGGCACGCACCCTCTCTCGCTTGTGGGCATTCTTGCGCTGCTCCCCCCCAACCACCACCACTGCTCTCCTTCCCGCTCCGGTGCCCACCCTCATTCTCTTGCTCTCTCCCCCTCCTTTTAATCACTTTCTCGCACTGGCTGGCTCTCTCACACTCAGCCTCTGGTGAATACTGTTATCCTGGTCTTTCCTGTTACTTCAGTGTGTATTTGCCTCAGATTTTCTTTACTTCTCCTTTTTCTGTTTCTCATATCTGTCCATCTCCTCTCTTCCGCCCTATTCCTGCTCTGCACACATTCCATTGTTTCCTTTCAACTCGAAACCCACAAATGAAAACGGGGTTAGTGTTACTGACCGAGTGGAAGTGATACTGACACTGCTGAGGCCTACACAGCATTATATTCAAGCGGATGAACCTGCTGGGGGAACGTGGCTCGTGGCTGTAATCCAGATAAAACGTTTTCATTGTTACTGAGCAGCTAATCTGCACCTTTCCCACATGCCTCGAAATACCTTTTCCCTGTTTTCCCTGATAGACTAGGAATGTTGGAAGAGCTGGTGTTGGAAATTGACATCATCCTCCATTGCGCCAGGGAGGTCTCAAATTGACCAAGTCTCGGTGCCATCTGCTGTCCCACACACAGATGATGAATAGCCAGGTCTGGCCTCTGTCCCTTCAGCAGTTGCATTTGATGACATGGCCCTTGGATGAGCTTAAGTTCCAACCAGAAGCTGCTGCGATGATCCTGGCCTTCGAATAGCCTCCGTACTGGTGGAAAATGTTCTGTTTACTTGCGTCTGATTATCACTTCAGAACATTGGTTGGGCTGTGTCACTAGTTTTATCGCAGTTCCATTTCCTGTGTGATAAAGGCCTGTCTCCAGTACTGCTTAAGCAAACTATTGCAGTGTCGGCAGTTACAACAGCGAATAAATTAACTCATTGTGCGCGGGCTTATGTGGGAAAATGATGGGGAAATGGGGCATGTGACTAAACTGTTTCCATTCCGCATTCTAGCTGAGGAATTAAATTTGGGCATCTCTTGGGTGGATGTAAAAGATCCCATGCCCATTATTGAAGCAAATTCTCTCCAATGTTCCGGGGCCAATGTTTTTCCCTCGCCCAACATCACTTAAACCCTGTTCATTCATCTTGTCCCCCATTTGTGGAAGCTTGCTGTGCATACTTTTAGGCCTCTGCATTTCCTGGCTTTATAACAGCGGCCACAGTCCAAAGTTACTGCAATGCCTGAGAATGCTTTGATATGTCCTGAGGTCATGGAAGGCACTGTATAAATGAGAAATCTCTCCCAGTTGGTTTTTCAAACTCTCTGCACCCAAGAGTTTCTTTTAAGGTTATTCTTATCTGTATAACAGTGTGTTATCATATATGATAGGATGATTCCTTTTATGCTTTGTATTGTTTTGAATCTTGCTTGCTCAGAAAGTCACCAAGTGCCATATGTTATCAATTTGACCTAATTTTCTTTAATGGGAAGTAGCAGCTGCGCGATTGACGTGCAACATTTTGGGGGTGATTTTCCCACCGGGAGATTTAGACGGTGCTGGATTTGCGTGATCCGCGCTGGGCGTCCCAATGCATCTATCAGCGCCCGATTTCCAGCGGGGATTACGATAGCTCCTCACTTGCAGGGAACTAGCGGCCCAACCCCACTGGAGGGAAGGCAGTGCAATTGGGGCTCCCAGAGGACCGGGCGGCTGGGGGCGTGCCTCCCTGGGCATTGGCAAATTGGCAATGCCAGCCTGGACCCCCGGACACCGCCAAAGGGGCAAAGTGCCAATGCTCAGGGGGCACCTTGGCACTGCCCACTGGGCATGGGGCTGTACCAAGGGGTGGGGCCTAATGGAGGCGGGACCTGATGGGGCAGAGCCTCTGAGGGGCGATCAGCAGGAGCAGGCGATCCTGCTGACGCTCTGCAGTCGGGATCGGTGGAGGAGGGAGTGAGGCCAGTGTTCAGGGCTGGCCATCAGGGAGGAGGGAGAAGCCTGCTGGGAGGGTCGGGTCGGCGCTGCAGGGTAGGGGGAGATCAGCACTGCATCGGTGGGGGGGGGGGGGGGGGGGGGCGGGGTCGAGGCTAGGGCTGTGCATGCTTGCAGGGCCAACGACCGGGCTGTGGGATGCGGAGGACCAGCGTTGTAGGGCTGGCCAGCAATTGTGAGGCCAGCAGACAGGGGCCACTGTGCATGTGCCGATCTCGGCACTGACGGATCGGTGCTTGCACAGTGGCCCGCTCAGCGCTATGCTGCTGGTCTCTTCTGCGGGGATAGAATCTGCCCCCTGATTTTTAACAGGATTTACGCTAGTGCACTCTGCAGTGCATAGAGTGTGGGAGATTCTTCTCTAAATTCTCACTGAAAAAACCAGTGTGATTTCACGCAAATTCAACACTTCGAATTTTTTTGCGAGAATTGTCCCCTTTATCTTTCTTTTACCATTTTGTTTCTAAGTGCTGGGTGGACTTGAAACTGCGAGTGTTTCAGATCCGGCTTTTAGACCCGTTCTCCGGTGCCCCCATACACACTCTGCGTGAAAAAAGTATCAGCGATTCCAAATAGCACTGGACAAGACAATTGGAGCCTCCAACTGCGCATGCGCAGAAAAAAAATGATAGAATAATGCTCCCCTGCCACATTCCACCCAGGCCGGATAATGCCTCTCCCTGGCCCCCATTGACATTGCCCCATCCCCATAACATCACTGACCCCCTTATCCCCCCCCAGACCGACCGCGGGCCCCTCTCCCTTCCCTGCCACCGATCTCAGGCAGAGTGGCAGCGGACCCCTCCTTTCTACGCCCCCGCCCCCCCCCCCCTTCCACCGTTCTCCAGCAGAGTGGCAGCGGGTTCCCCTTCCCCTCAGAGCTCAAGCAGAGTGGCAGCGGACCCCTCCCCTTCCCCCCACCGGTCTCCAGCAGAGTGGCAGCGGACTCCCCCATCCCCCTCACTGAGCTGAGGCAGAGTGGCAGCGGACTCCCCCATCCCCCTCACTGAGCTGAGGCAGAGTGGCAGCGGGCTCCCCCTTCCCCCTCACTGAGCTGAGGCAGTGTGGCAGCGGGCTCCCCCTTCCCCCTCACTGATCTCCGGCAGAGTGGCAGCGGACCCCCCCTTCCCCCTCACTGATCTCCGGCAGAGTGGCAGCGGACCCCTCCTTCCCCCCCCAATCTCCAGCAGAGTGGCAGCAGACTCCCCCTTCTCCCTCACTGAGCTCAGGCAGAGTAGCAGCGGACCCACCTTCACCCCACACCGATCTCGAGCAGAGAGCCGTCGGCGTGTGGCCTGTGTAGTCAAATTAAATACATAGGTGTAATCAATTTAAATACATGCAAATATATTTAAATGGCCATCGCGCCCGTTTCAGGCGTGGTCCCGATCGCGGCCATTTTCGGGCCTTGGTAAAGGGGGAACCAGCGCAGAGGCAGGCGCGGATTGTGCTACTCGCTTCATGCCCGACTTTACCAAGTTTTCGTGCCCGAAAACAGGCGCAACTTGATAGTAAAATTGGGCCCAGAATGTAGGAACTTGACCGCTCTGGTTAATGGTTGGTGTTCAAAGAACATAAATTTCAGTTGATCAATAGTGCTGAGCAAGCTTGCTGGCGTGTGCGTCTCTTGGTCCTAACAGAAGGAGTTGGGGCTTACATAGAAGATAGGAGGAGGCTATTTGGCCCTTCGAGCCTACTCCGCCATTCATTAAGATCATGGCTGATCATCGAACTCCATAGCCTAATCCTGCTTTTTCCCCATAACCTTTGATCTCATTTGCCCCAAGTGCTATATCCAGCCGCCTCTTGAATGCATTCAATGTTTTACTGCTGCCGATTGTTCCATGAGATAGCCACAATATGTTGTGGGAGTTTGCTGCAAGATACCCTCAAGTCAATGATTCAAAATGGTCCTCTTGTTTTGACAGCTTAAGGTGAGTTAAATCTTTAAGGTGAGGGTATCCCTGGACTAAGTAGACAAGAGTGCAAGCCACAGGGTGGATGAGTGAACTGACCATGACACAGTGGTGCACAGAGCCATTCAAGAGGTGGGAATAAATCAGAATGAAGTGGGAGTTGGGGACAGACACAGTTCCCAGCTGCCAAAGGCATGAGCCCAGAAGGCTGCGTTCCCTTCCCGGTGCTCGGGTTCGGGACATCTGCTTGGGGCTGCTTGGGACTGGAGGGAATTTTGCAGTGGGAGGGGAAGGATCCAGTTGTTGTGATTCATGTAGGTACCAACAATATAGCATGAACCAGGAGAGAGGTTCATAGTGTTTTTGGGACAATTTCCTAAGAGTAGCACATTCTGCAGCCAACCGGAGAGCAGGGTATTCTAGACCTGGTAATGGCATTGAGATAGGGCTTCAGGAAGCATAGTGGAGGGCATGTCCCTGTCTACATCAATGGGGACGAAATAGAAATGGTCGAGAGCTTCAAGTTTTTAGGTGCCAAATCACTAACTATCTGTCCTGGTCCCTCCGTGCTGACACTATAATTAAGAAAGCCCACCAACACCTCTACTTTCTCAGAAGACTAAGGAAATGTGGCATGTCCACTACGACTCTCTCCAACGTTTACAGATGCACCAAAGAAAGCATTCTTTCTGGTTGTATCACAACTTGGTATGGTTCCTGCTCTGTCCAAGACTGCAAGAAACTACAAAGGGTCGTGAATGAAGCCCAGTCCATCACTCAAACCAGCCTCCCATCCATTGACTCTGTCTATA
Organism: Mustelus asterias; assembly: GCF_964213995.1. Classification (NCBI taxonomy): domain Eukaryota; kingdom Metazoa; phylum Chordata; class Chondrichthyes; order Carcharhiniformes; family Triakidae; genus Mustelus; species Mustelus asterias. Next base: position 11,979,339 of record NC_135817.1, on the reverse strand, counting down.
CTTCCCCCCCTTCTCGAAAAGCAGCCAGCATAATTAAGGACCTCACGCACCCCGGACATACTGTCTTCCACCTTCTTCTGTTGGGGAAAAAGATACAAAAGTCTGAGGACAGGTACCAACCGACTCAAGAACAGCTTCTTCCCTGCTTTTTTGAATGGACCTACCTCGCATTACGTTGTTCTTTCTTTACACCCTAGCTATGACTGTAACACTACATTCTGCACTCTCTCCTTTTCTTCTCTCTGTACGGTATGCTTCGTCTGTATAGTGTGCAAGAAACAATACTTTTCACTATATACTAATACATGTGACAAGAAATCAAATCAAAATCGGGAGCCACAATCATAGCATGATTGAATTTCACATTCAGTTTGAGGGTGAGAAGGGGATCTAAGACTAGTGTTTTGAACTAAATAAGGGCAATTGCAATGGCATGAAGAACTGGCTCAAGAGAGCTGGGAAATTTGGTTAACGGGTAGGACAGTAGAGATGCACTGACAGACATTTAAGGAGATATTTCATAATGCTCAGTGAAGATATATCCCAGTGAGAAGGCATGACCCCAGGAGACAGATGTTCCATCTGTGGCTAACTAAGCAAATCGAAGAAAAAGTGTACAATTCTGCAGAGATATATGGTAGATTGGACAGAATTTAGCACTGATAAAGGATTGTTTAGTTAACAGGAAGCAGAGGGTAGGGACAAATGGGTCATTTTCGGGTTCACAAGGTGTGATGAGTGGAGGGCCGCAGAGGTCAGTGCTGGGGTCTTAACTAATTTTTGTTTCAATGACTTGGATGAAGAATGGTTGCTGGTGATACAAAGAAAGGTAGGAGAATAAGCTGTGAAGAGGACATACTTGCCGGAATTCTACCGCCTCGCCCGCCATGGAATCGGAGCAGGCGAGGGGTGGACAACGGAAATGTCTGTCGACTTTGGGCAGGAATTTCTGGTCTCATGCGAGCGAGGCTGTAAAATCCCGCCTATGGAGTCTGAGAAATGTCATGGGTAGGTTAATTGAGTGGGTAAAGGTTTGGCCGATGGCGTATCATGTGGGAAAATGTAATGTCCACTTTGGCAGGAATAAAGGAGAAGTAGAATACTATTTAAATAGAGAGAGATTGCAGAATGCTGCACATCAGAGGGAGCTGGATGCCTGGTACATGAATCAAAATAAGTTAGTAAGCAGGTACATCAAGTGATGAGGAAGGCAAATGAATGTTGTCATTTATTGCAAGGGGGATACAAAAAGAATTTTTGCAACTCGAACCTTGGTTAGACCTCACCTGGTGTATTGTGCAGTTTTGCTCCCCTTACCTTGGGAAGGATATTATTGCCATAGAGGGAGTGCAACAAAGGTTCACCTGACTTGGTCCCAGAATGGTGGGACTGTCCTAGGAAGAGAGATTGGGTAAACTGGGCCTGTGTTCTCTAGAGTTTTGAAGAATGAGAAGTGATCTCATTGAAATCTACAAAATACCCTACGGGATGGACAGGGTAGATGCAAATAGATGTTTCCCTTGGTTGGGGAGTCTAGGACCAGGGGCCACAATTTTAAAACACTTAGGACCGAAATGAAGAGACATTCTTTACACAGGGGATTGTGAATCTTTAGAATTCTCTAACCCAGAGGGCTGTGGAAACTCAGTCATTGAGTCTGTTTAAAGCAGTGATTGACAGGTTTCTAGATACCAGTGACACAGAGAGATATGGGGAAAGTGTGGGGAAAAAGACATTGAACTGGATGATCAACAATGATTGTATTGGATGGTGGAGCTGGCTTGATGGGTTGAATGGCCTATTCCTGCTCCTATGTTCCCTATGTATAGGGCTTTGGTGAGGCCACACGTGGAGTAGTATGCATATTTATGGCCTCCATATTTAAGGAAAGATATAATTGCATTAGCAGCAGTTGATGGAATGTTCACTTGACTCTTTCCTGAGATGAGGTTATCTTATAAAGAAAGGTTGGGCCTGTATCCACTGGAGTTCAGAGGAATGAGAGGTGATTTTACTGAATTCTGATGGGACTTGACAGGGTGGATGCTGAGAAGATGTTTCCCCTTTTTGGGGAGGTTTCGAACTAGGTAAACAGTTTGAAAATAAGGGGTCTCCATTTAAGACTCAATTGAGGAGGAATTTTCTTCTCAGAGGGTCATTCATCTTTGGAATTCTCTACCCAGAGAGCAGTGGAGGTCAGTGAATAAATTCAAGGGTGAGTTAGAGAGATTTTTGATCTTGGGTGAGCTTTTCGTTCCAGGGAGCAGGAAGGAAAGTGGAATTAAGATCAGATATAACGTAACCTGCTCTGATGAATTCCTCTATCTGCAAGCAGCAGCTCCAAGCCACCAGGTCTCCCTGTTTTCCATGTGAAAGTAGGTAGTACCTCCAAGTGCAGAATTGTGTCCACTTTTCTTCACCTCAGCTTAACTTGGGTGTGCGTCCCAGATATGTCACCTCGAGCATATTTTCTTCCTTTGGACTCATGGTGAACAATCACTGAAACAACTATATGATGACATCAACAAGTTCCATCCCACCATCAGACTCACCATGGACTACTCTCCGGAATCGGTTGCTTTCTTGGACACACGCATCTCCATCAAGGACAGTCACCTCAGCACTTCACTGTACCGCAAGCCCACGGATAACCTCACGATGCTCCACTTCTCCAGCTTCCATCCTAAACACATTAAAGAAGCCATCCCCTACGGACAAGCCCTCCGTATACACAGGATCTGCTCCGATGAGGAGGATCGCAACAGACACCTCCAGACACTGAAAGATGCCCTCATAAGAACAGGAAATGGCGCTCGACTCATCGATCGACAGTTCCGAGGCGCCACAGCGAAAAATCGCACCGACGTCCTCAGAAGACAAACACGGGACACAATGGATAGAGTACCCTTCGTCGTCCAGTATTTCCCCGGAGCGGAGAAGCTACAACATCTTCTCCAGAGTCATTGATGAAGACGAACATCAGCGACTCTGCGTTGTCGTGTGTCGTGAAGGCCACCTTGGAGAACGCTTACCCGAAGATCAGAGGCCGAATGCCCGTGACCGCTGAAGTGTTCACCAACAGGAAGAGAACACTCTTGTCTAGTGATTGTCGAGCGGTGTTTATTCATCCGTTGTTGTAGCGTCTACATGGTCTCCCCAATGTACCATGCCTCGGGACATCATTGATGAAGACGAACATCTTGTCAAGGCCACCCCCACACCCCCACTTCTTGCCTTCAAACAACCGCACAACCTCAAACGGACCATTGTACGCAGCAAACTACCCAGCCTTCAGGAGGACAGTGACCACAACACCACACAACCCTGCCACAGCAACCTCTGCAAGACGTGCCGGACCATCGACACGGATGCCATCATCTCACATGAGAACACCATCCGCCAAGTACACGGTACATACACTTGCAACTCGACCAACGTTGTCTACCTGATACGCTGCAGGAAAGGATGTCCCGAGGCATGGTACATTGGGGAGACCATGTAGACGCTACGACAACGGATGAATAAGCACCGCTCGACAATCACTAGACAAGTGTTCTCTTCCTGTTGGTGAACGCTTCAGCGGTCACGGGCATTCGGCCTCTGATCTTCGGGTAAGCGTTCTCCAAGGTGGCCTTCACGACAACGCAGAGTCGCTGAGCAGAGACTGACAGCCAAGTTCCGCACACATGAGAACCGCCTCAACCGGGATCTTGGGTTCATGTCAGACTATCTGTAACCCCCACGACTTGCCTGAGTTTGCAAAATCTCACTAACTGTCCTGGCTGGAGACAATTCACACCTCTTTAACCTGTGCTTAACCCTCTCTCCACTCACATTGTCTGTACCTTTAAGACTTGATTACCTGTAAAGACTCGCATTCCAACCATTATTTTGTAAATTGAATTTGTGAACAGAACTCCCACTCATCAGATGAAGGGGCAGCGCTCCGAAAGCTAGTGGCTTGTGCTACCAAATAAACCTGTTGGACTTTAACCTGGTGTTGTGAGACTTACTACCTTGGGCATAGCCAGACACCGGATGTATTGAATCATTTTAATATATTGGACAAGCATCCAGTCGGATGTTGACTGGAAATCTCTGCCTGCAATAAAAAGGAGCTCCAAGCCCCTTCTTCAGGTGAGTGGGAATTCTGTTCACAAACAGAGCATATAAAGACACAAACTCAATTTACATGAATAATGGTTGGAATGCGAATACTTACAACTAATCAAGTCTTTAAGAAACAAAACAACGTGAGTGGAGAGAGCATCAAGACAGGCTAAAAAGATGTGTATTGTCTCCAGACAAGACAGCCAGTGAAACTCTGTGGGAGTTACAAATAGTATGACATGAACCCAATATCCCGGTTGAGGCCGTCCTCGTGTGTGCGAAACTTGGCTCTCAGTTTCTGCTCAGCGACTCTGCGCCGTCGTGTGTCGCGAAGGCCACCTTGGAGAACGCTTACCCGAATATCAGAGGCCGAAGCTCCGAAAGCTTGTGTGGCTTTTGCTACCAAATAAACCTGTTGGACTTTAACTTGGTGTTGTTAAACTTCTTACTTATGAATTCTCTCAGACTAAGGGCCTTGATGCTTTATCTGTGTCGACTTCTGTAAATACCTCTGGTTTTTCTCATAGCAGCTTATGTGATTTTTAAACTTGTGTGATTGTTAATCCTGATTACAGTGAAGAAAAGCAAGCTAGTAGGGGATATTCTGGAGGTTTCGCTGTTGTCCTAGAAACATTTAACTAAACCGTGAAAACGCACTCAAGGCTGTTACAAACTCTAGAATCAGGGGATGAGCTCCGTCTCAGAAGAGACAGAGAGAAAGAGGCACAGTCAGAGATGATAGTCAGTTCTCGGTGGTTAGTGGTATTGTCACTGAACTAGTATTCCAGAGAACCAGGGTAATGCTCTGGAGACCTGGGTTCAAACCCCACCATGACGGATGGTGAAATTTGAATTAAAAGTCGAATGATGACCAAGAAACCATTGTTGATTGTTGTAAAAACCCATCTGGTTTACTATCGTCCTTTAGGGAAGGAAATCTGCTGTCCTTAACTAGTCTGGCCCACATGTGACTCCAGACTCACAGCTATGTGGTTGATTCTTAGGAATGGATAATAAATGCTGGCCCAGCCAGCGACACCCACATCTCATGAATTTTTTTAAAAGCCTGTTTGGATCAAGAGAAAGGCGAGTGTGGGAAGATTCAGAGGATTGGAAGTGATGCTGAGAATAGTAATTACTGCTTGCATTTGTTCCACTTTGTGAATAATTTGAATCTTAGTCTCCAATTCTTCAGCTGGAATCTCTCCATCATTTATCTCTTTCCTCGCCTTTCACTTTCAGGGGAAAAATAATCATCTTTTGATTCATTATTTTTCTTCCATTTTTCAGGGAATGAATTTCATTGCTGGTTATTTGCTTATAGTGACCAAGGATGAAGAGAAGGCCTTCTGGTTGTTAGACGCCCTGATTGCCAAGATAGTACCGGGTATGTGAGCTGCAAATGTGTTGTCCTGCATTGCAATGGTGCAGGTATTCCTTGATCTCTTTGTTTTTTTAAACATTTAACATAGTTACTTATAAATCCTGTAATGTTCCTGTCTAAAGTGTGCTTTTATTAGACAATCTAGCAAAACCATTATGGTCAGGAAAATTCCCACCCTGCTACCTTAACATGGCACAGTTTACATTGTACCCGCAGAGGTCTGAGGAATTTGAGATGTTTTTATTCTGTGGTTTTGTTATTACTGTTCCAAAGATTCCGTTTCCCCATATCCATCTCCTGTTGCAGTGTGAGGACTGAATCTCCACACTGCAGTGAGCCTTGCCCAGGTTCCAGTTCTACATTAATGTGTGGGGAGAATTGGAAAGCTCTCCAGAGTTTGCAGAGCCCCTGCTGATGGCCAGAGAATGTTGTTTAATGAAGATAAATGTGAAGTTGTGAGTTTGGAAAGGATATAATCGAATCTACTTATAAATGAATCAATCACCTTTTTTGAAATTCATTTTACAGGGCATCACTGGCTAGGCCAGTATTTATTGACCTTCCGTAGTTGCCCTTCAGAAGGTGGTGGTGAGCCACCTCTCTGGGGAAAAACCTCAGTGAGGGTCCTGAATGGGATATGACTGGTTCTAGTCATGGGAACCAGTCAAATGGATCTCAGTGGTATGTGGCTATGTTCCCGAGTACACCATGCTCTGGTTACAGATTTCTTTTAATGTTTTTAATTCAAATTTTCCTCCGACCCAAGAAGCTGAAAATTTCCCACCGTGGTTTCATTATAAAAAGAAAAGCTTAAATTAAATACGTGTCACATTTGAACACAGCATGACATGACTGAATAATTTCCCTAAACCCAAATCTCGTGTATGATGCCAATTCACCATGCTCACAATGGAGGTGCCAGAGAAAACAGCACGCAGACATTATATAAACTGCGATAAATCCCCAACGGGTTAGTAGAGTTACTTATCATTCATTATTGAATCTTCAGTGAGATGCATTAAAATTTCCCACAGCTTATCTGCACAGGAATTGTAAGATTGATAAAACAATAATGCGAACTGCAGCCTAAGAGTCGGCACGACACACCATGGAAGGCTGAAACTCACTAAACATTTAGTCTGCACTGGTAGGGTGTGGTCTTGAAGTATGTGTGGCGCTGTGAGGCTGAATTATCAAACTCTGTGCTGGTCATGGACAAGCTTTCTGTAAGTTAGGGGACTGAATCTTAATGTGATTGGAGTATCTGGTTCAGGCCTCCAATGAAATCAGGCAGATTGTATTTGGATTCAGAAGGAGTGATGTTCCGGTGACTGCTGCTTGTTAATTCGTTGAGCTGTTTTGTAAGAAATGAATTTGTCAGTAGCTGCTTCATGTGCCTTCCTCTCGAACGATTCAGACGTTTTGAGCCAGCTCTTCTTTCAAAGTTGCTGATTGCTTCTCACTGCATTTTTTCAGTCCTTTATTCTTTAGTCCTTATTAACCTCAGCATTGTCCAGTTTCCCAGCAATATCCTGGTAAATCTCTTCTCTCCCCAGTCTGATCATATCCTTCTTGTAACGCAGTGTCCAGAACTCTACGCAGTACTCTAGACGTGGATTAACGGGTGTTTTACACAATTCTAGAAAAGCCTTCCTGCTCTTGTGTTCTAGAGCTTGGTTGGCATGTTGGCAGAGTAGTTAGCACTGCTACCTCACAGCGCCAGGGTTCAATTCCGGCCTTGGGTGAATGGAGTTTGCATGTTCTCCCCGTGTCTGTGTGGGCTTCCTCCGGGTGCTCCAGTTTCCTTCCACAGTCCAAAGATATGCAGGTTAGGTGGATTGGCCATGCTAAATGCACGGAGTTACAGGGATGGGTGGGCCTGGGTGGGATGCTCTTTTGGAGAGTCGGTACAGAGTCGATGGGCCAAAAACCTTCTTTCTGCACTGTAGGGATTCTCTGGTTCTAAGATTAAGGAAGATTATATTAACATTAGGAACTGGAAGCCCGAAAGGGTGAAGGTTATTGCTACCCCATTGCTAGCTAGAGTTCCTGCCTGGGCACAAGTGTAGAGACAGTAAGCCTTAATCTGGGCCAATGTAACCAAATAGGGAGGGGCACCTCAACATATATTGAATATTAGAGGCATGAAGGCCATTCACCATTCCAGTCCCTGAAGTGACCCTGGGGTGTGTATTTGTACTTGACAAGAAATGGAATGAGATTGACTTTTAAATAACAGCAACTCAGTTAGTCTTTGAATAGTAGATTGTGTCTTCAAGTTCCATTTTGGATAGTAAGTTGTAACTGAGTTGACACTTGGACGCTCTGCTGAGGGAATGTTGGGCCTTTTGGGCAAGATGTTAATCCTGGCTACCTTGAGTGTTGGAAATCTGATGACACTATTCATGTTAGATAATGATCAGGAGAGAGAACCCACACTGATAACACTCCCAGGCTAAGGAGGGAGGTGAAGGGCAGTCTTAGTATCCTAGCTGCCATTTACTCAGCACAGATGGGGATAGGACCAGGATCAAGACCAAGTTATCTCACCTTGGGTGGGTTAGTGTAGACTAGTTCAACAGGAGGGAAACTTGTATCTTTAAAGACATTTCCTGATGTTTACTTCAAATTGGTTAGACACGAACACTTAGGATGGAATTTTACAACCTAGCTTGAGTGAGATCGTAAAATCCTGCCAAAGGCAACCGAGCTTTCTGTTCTGTCTCCATGTGTGTCTGTGCGTGTGTGTCAGTGTGTGCGCGGGTGCCTGTGCGTGCCTGTACGTGTGTGTCAGACAAAGCATATCGTACATAGAGAAGGAAACGAGAGTGTGCAGAATGTAGTGTTATAGTCATAGTTAGGGCCTAGAGAAAGGTCAGCTTAATGCAAGGTAGGTCTATTCAAAAGTCTGATGCCAGCAAGGAAGAAGCTGTTCTTGAGTCGGTTGGTACGTGTCCTCAGACTTTTGTATCTTTTTCCCGATGGAAGAAAGTGGAAGAGAGAATGTCCGGGTGCGTGGAATCCTTAATTATGCTGGCAGCTTTTCCGAGGTAGCGGGAAGTGTAGATCGTGTCAATGGGTGGAAGGCTGGTTTGAGTTCACGACCCTTTGTGGTTTCCTGCTGTCTTGGACAGAGCAGGAACCATACCAAGTTGTGATACAACCAGAAAGAATGCTTTCTATGGTGCATCTGTGAGAGTCGTAGCGGACATGCCACATTTCCTTAGTCTTCTGAGAAAGTAGAGGCGTTGGTGGGCTTTCTTAACTACAGTGTCAGCATGGAGGTATCAGGACAGGTTGTTGGTGATTTGGACACCTAAAAACTTGAAGCTCTTGACCATTTCTACTTCGGCCCCATTGATGTAGACAGGGGATGTCTTCCACTACGCTTCCTGAAATCGATGACAATCTCCTTCGTTTTGTTGACATTGAGGGAGAGATTATTGTTGCCGCACCAGTTCATCCTGTACTCTGTCTCATCATTGTTTGAGACCTGACCCACTACGGTGGTGTCATAGAAATCATAGAATCCTACATTGCAGAAACAGGCCATTCGGCCCATCAAGTCTACACCGACCACAATCCCACCCAGGCCCTACTCCCATATCCCTACACATTTACCCGCTAATCCCTCTAACCGACGCATCTCAGGACACTAAGGGGCAACTTTATCATGGCCAATCAACCTAACCCGCACATCTTTGGACTGTGGGAGGAAACCGGAGCACCCGGAGGAAACCCACGCAGACACGAGGAGAATGTGCAAACTCCACACAGACAGTGACCCAAGCCAGGAATTGAATCCAGGTCCCTGGAGCTGTGAAGCAGCAGTGCTAACCACTGTGCTACCGTGCCGCCCTTATAGTGTCGTCAGCAAACTTGAAAATCGAGTTGGAGGGGAATTTGGCCACACAGTCATAGGTGTTTAAGGAATATAGTAAGGGGCTGAGGACACAGCCTTGTGAGTGTGTCGGTGTGTGGGTGTGACGGTGGGGGGAGTGAGTGACGGTGTGGGTGGAGATTAGTGAGGTTCAGTGTGGGTGGGGATGCATGTGTGTCTGCCTTATGCCCACTCTCAGTTTTCTTACTCTCACCACTGCAAACCAACTCATCCATGCACACCCATACACACTGACTCCACAATGTTCTGGTCATCTTTATTGCTTACTCTTTTTTAACTCCGTAGTTTATTGATATGACGTTGCTTTACAGTTGTTTTGTAATTTTTTTAATTTAAAATCTCAATTCCTTACAACATTTAGTTTATTGTTGTGCCAAACCTTATCCCTCCAATATTTGCTTATGGTTGCTTGAGTAAGAAAAATATGCAAAAGACTGGCAAGCCTGCTATATAACAACACTGACTACAATCCTAAAGGAAAAGGCTTTATAACTTTTTGGGATGTCCTGAGATTGTGAAAGCCATTATGAAAATATTTACAGGCTGCCAAAAGTTGTGATGAAACTCACTTATCATGAGCTGTTTAATGTTTTGTGGAGGATCATTGCTATTCTACCTGAAACACTGACCTGTTACTTTGGAAGGGACAAGTGTATTGTTACAATAAGAGAACGCAGAATTTCATAAACTTATGAAACACGAAACCTTTGACATGTGGAAAGCTCAGTTTCTCAGGATGTAAATCATAAAAGAGAAACATTTCATTGAAGGGGAATAAAATTGTAGGAATATGGGAAAAGGTGGAGAAGTGGGGTTAACTGGATTACTCTTCAAAAGAGGCAGAGCAAACTGTAGAATAAATGTCTCCTTCTGTGCTGTTCTGGTTGATGGTTCTATAATTACTGTGGGTGCAAGGCTGATAGTTTGTGAATTATTTCCAGTTAGATCATGAACATACAGGAGAAGAATTCTAGGTTCTGAAGCATTTTGAAACTGCAACAGGAGAGGTATTATTGAACCCACTCTGAGTTCTACACATTTTTTTTACCTTTGAAGTTTTAGAACACCATTCTGAATTCTTTATCTTGTGTAGTAATGTGTTAACCAGCGAATGGCTGTCAGTTATTCTGTTTAGCTGAAACAGGCGCAATGTGAGTCTGCAAAGAACTGGGCTCTGTGTTCATATATGTAGCTTCCAGTGCTTGCAAATGCTCTATATTGTGAGCCCAACTGACAATCTTAAATTGGCTATCAGCTTAATTCTTCGCGCATTGAGGATTATTTGGCAAATGTTGTCCAATCGGGGAATCACATCTAATGTTGGACACTGTTTTGAGTTTTGCAAGCATGGGGTGGTCTGTACCTTGCCTGTTGTGAACAGCAGAACAGACATGCTGTTTGATACAATCTGTCAATCTTTGGGACATATAGCCAACATTAAACTGGGACTGAAATTCATATACCACATTATTCATTTGTGTGATAAATAGAATGCCTTTTTGCCTTGATGGCAACATCCCGTTGGTGGTGAATACCAATCCTGTTGCTACTGCAAAGTAGCAGCGTGTTTACTAGTTATTTGCTGGTTCAGTCCTCAAACAATCCATGACCAATCAGAGTAAAGCTGCTTGGTTTAAATTTTCAAGCAATGCTTGGCAGTTAACTGTCAGTCATCATTAACTGGTGCATTTCCATGGCAACACTTCTATTGATCGGAGTCCACATGCCAATCAATCAGCACTGTCTTCTCGGACAATATAAAGTTGTTGTTTCCCCCAATCTTGTGATTATCCTGATGAGTGCAAGATGAAAAGCTTTGACAAGATATATTTTTTCAGCAACAGTCCATTTCTGTATTGCCCAAATGACTAACTTGTTTTTATGATATAAAATCTCCACAGAAATTTGGGGAACAATGAGTCACACATTTGTTTTATGAAATGGGACTTTATAATGTTACAATTAGTCACATGATCTTAGAGTTTTATATTTTTGTATTGTGCTGTTTGCTGGCCTGCCAATTGTATACGAGCAGTTAGGTTTTGTAGACTATTATAGAGTAGGTTCCATATTCATGTTTGTATCACTAAGCGGGGCAATTAAACATTTACAATCTATATACTCAGCAAGTAAATAGACTAGTTGAAATAAATATATTTGGTTAGCAATTGAGCAGGCTAAGAGAGAGATGTCTACTAGAAAGGACTGGCTGAGAAATATATTCAGTACAGGTACAGCGGGACTGGCTGAGAAATAAATTCAGTACAGGTACAGCGGGACTGGCTGAGAAATATATTCAGTACAGGTACAGCGGGAGTTAATATATTCAGCCAAAACAATTGCTAAGGTTCAGCTTTGTTGGTGTTGTGTTGTGTTGCTTTGCTTTGTTTTCTAGATAGAGTCATAGAAGTTTACAGCATGAAAACAGGCCCTTCGGTCCAACTTGTCCATGCTGCCCTTTTTTTTAAAAACCCCTAAACTAGTCCCAATTGCCTGCATTTGGCCTATATCCCTCTATACCCATCTTACCCCTGTAACTGTCTATAGATGGATCCAATGGGAAAATGGTGAAATATTATGGAGGTGTCCCATCCTCCTGTGCCATCAATACAGGAAATAGGAGGAGGAGTAGGCCATTCGGCCCATCTAACCCTTTAATGATACCTCGACCAGGCGCAAAAAGCTGCTCGAGATCTTGTTTTATAATTTGGTGGCTGTTTTGGTGCAGTTTGCTTTTGTGGCCACTTTCAGTCAAACTGCAAAGCAACATTGCATAGATCTGGAGCACTGTGAACCGTTCAATGCGTCACATCTTGGGAATGATCCACTAGTCTTGGAGAGAGCAAAGCATGAAAGAACCAGAATGATATCTGGACTCCAAGAAGAGATTGTACTAACCAGGCTTGTATTTTCTGGAATTTAAAAGGCTAAGAGATGATTTGACCACAGTTTATCTACAAGGTGGAAAGAGACAAACTAGTTTTTGCTGGTTGGAGAGTCCCGGATTGCATGCGTTGTCTAGAGGCAGACCTTTCGGGGTGAAGTTGGGATACAGTTCTATACGCAAAGGGTGTTAGAAGTTTGAAACTCTTCTACAAATGGCAATCAATACTTGACTAATCGTTAATTTTGAGATTTGGCTTTGTTACTCACAGGTAATGAGGAAAATTGGGCAGAGGGGGATACAGGATTATGTGGAGTTTGGCTACACGAGTGGCCATAATCTCTGAATGGAATTGTTTTGAAGGGCTACTGCTGTTCTTGACTCCTCTCTCTATTGGAGGCCAGAAATCTTTTAAAAGTATTTGGATGAGCACTTGAAACATCATAATATTCAAGGATATGGAACAAGTGCTGAAAAATGGGATTAGTGCGACTTCAGTTGTAGTTATTGTCGGTACAGACTCGATGGGCCGAGGGCCTTTTTTGCGCTGTTAGAGTCAATGACTACTTTGTTACAGGAGTCACGTCAGTCTGTGAGTACTATCTCGACACGATCTGTCACTGACTGAGCTCTGGCTTGGTTCACCAGCTGTCGGAGCTGGAGGCACAGGGATTAGTTGTATCTGTCAAGAGCACATTACTGGCTGGGCGTAACCAGCTCCCCTGACGCAGCACATTAAGTTCCCAGTAAATCCCTCCGCTGATTAGATCTGACAGACTTTGACCTGATTCTTTGAGAGTGCAGCAGTAAATACTTAAAATTGTCAAAACAAAGCTGCGAACCGCTTCTCTGAGATCACTCCACATACAAAACAGAACCAGAGAAATGATGACAGAAGGAGGCAGGCAAACCTTCACTTCCAGACATTGAGAATGTCTATGAAAGAGATCCTGCCATCTATATTTTAGCACTGCTCCTACATTGCAATCTTTCTGCAGCTTGGATCCCTGAAATTGACTTACTTTACACACAAGTCAGGAACTATGGCCCTTCTCAGTGGCATTTGATTTGATTTATTATTGTCACATGTATTAATATACAGTGAAAAATATTGTTTCTTTTGCGCTATACAGACAAAGCATACTGTTCATAGAGAAGGAAAGGAGAGAGTGCAGAGTGTTGTGTTACAGTCATCGCTAAGATGTAGAGAAATATCTTCAGACTTTTGTATCTTTTTCCCCGATGGAATAAGGTGGAAGAGATTATGTCCAGGGTGCGTGGGGTCCTTGATTATGCTGGCTGCTTTTCCAAGACCGCAGGAAGTGTAGACAGTGTCAGTGGATGAGAGGTTGGGTTTGCGTGATGAACTGGGCTTTGTTCATGACCCGTTGTAGTTTCTTGCGGTCTTGAACAGAGCAGGAGCCATACCAAGCTGTGAGTGTGGGGCAATTGTAGAAGGGGGGAGTGGGGGGAGTTCTTGAGGCCCGCAGGGGGTCTCAGCTCTCCAGGTCAGAGGGGTTGGGGGCCGGTGGAGTGGAGGCCCCAACCCCAGACTTGGCATTATGAAACACTAAAATAAACAAGTAAGCGAGGGCCAATGGGATGGTGGGGGGGGGGCACTCTCCACGTGGTCACATGGGCTGGGGAGGGGAGGGGAGGGAGGGAGTCTCCTCTTGGACATTTGAGGATTCATCCATCAACCACAGCCTTGGAAAAACAAATATACTGTTCAGAATGCTGAACTTCCTCCCATTCCATTTCAGGGGTATGATTTAACAATAGATTTGTCATTCACCTTTCCCTCTATTTGAGTTTTCACCAAATGACGGTGGCAAGCCCATCTCTTGCAGGGCGCTAACCTCTCCGGGTGGCATTCTATCACCGTAAGCTTCATCTGCTCATTTGCTTGCTTCTGGAGCACAGGCCATTCAACTCCTTGCTCATGTTCCACCATTCACTAATCTCAATCATTTACCTGCCCTTCTCCTCCATCCTTTTAATAATTTTACCTAAGTAAGCAATTGTCAATCTCTACCTTGAAAATATGGGCTGGAATATAGTGTACACTAATAGTGAAGAACAGGAAATAAAGGTAGTCCCAGATGGCCATAGGCTGCTCTCCCCTTTGAGGGGGAGAGCTGACTGGTTACAATTTAGCCTGAGGGTCATCGCACCTCAAGTGAGGGGCAAGGTTGAGAAGCAAGGCCTTAATAAATAATAGCTGGTACAGGAATTGAACCCTTGCTGTTGACGTCGCCGCATCACTAACCAGCCATCCAGCCAAGTGCAACTTGTGTGGAAGGCCTCAAAAGGCCTGTCCATCCATTGCTCAGGTCCAAATAGAGATGGGGAGAAGTGATGGGACAGCTAACCCCAAATGCAGACATGCATCTGACTGAACAGTGCAGCACATAATGGCTGGAGTGAGAATGCTACTCTGAGCAGGTGAACCTGTGTCACAGGTCCTGTGCTATCCCGCAAAGAAAAGAAGAGTGTTTTGGGCCACAGCTGACTTGCAATGCTGCACAGTAGCTGGAGGTAGTAATCTCTCGATTGAAACATGAAGGAACTCTTGCACAACCTCATGACATCCCAAAGTGCTTTTAGGCTTAACTCGGTAAAGTTGTTAGTGTAGTCACTATTGCTATATGGCAGCCAATTTGTTCAAAGCAAGCTCCCACAAACAGGAATGTACTGGCAGGATATATGTTTTAAATATTGGCCAGGACACTGGAGTGCAACTGACTCGTCTATTTTGGTGTGTGTTGGGCAGTAAGACACAGCAATCAGTAATTGGAAGAATCACCAACAATGAGGTCAGTTAAATGTCGACATCAAAGTGTCGTTCTACTGTGCCAACCCAGAATTAGATTCTCCATATGCTCCACTTTGCTCAAGCAAGCCCTGTCTGCAGGTGTAGTGGTGCCGATCCTGCCAGCTGGGATCAAATGTGTTCAGATTGGGGCATCACTAGATCTTCCTTTTGGAAAACCAATGAAGCTGAGGGCAAGAAAAATGACCTGCAGAGATGTATTAATGTTTGAGAGGTGACAGATACCACACGAACCACCAATTTAAGTGTCAATACTCAACGAATCTTCTCCAGCAGCTACCTATAGCCAGTGCCAAGGTCATGTTCTTTCTGTTTATGTAATCTTTATCTTCAGATGATCTAATTAATGGCATATAATGTTCTGAGAAGGATTATCAGAATTGGTGCTTGCAGGTGTCGAAACTGCATATCACAGAGTATTAGCACAGTGTAAAAGCTCAATCTCAGCCTGGTTTGATTGGATAGATGGTTTCGTCTATAAAAAGGACCCTTATTAAGTTCGAGTTGTATAATTCTTTTATGTACCAAGCTGTTCCTCATAATTAGGGAGGCGATAGCCTAATGATATTATCGCTAGACTATAAATCCAGAAACTCAACTAATGTTCTGGGGATCCAGGTTCGAATCCCGTCACGGCAGATGGTGGAATTTGAATTCAATAAAAAAATATCTGGAATTAAGAATCTACTGATGACCATGAAACCATTATCAATTGTCGAAAAAACCCATCTGGTTCACTAATGTCCTTTAGGGAAGGAAATCTGCTGTTCTTACCCGGGTCTGGCCTACAAGTGACTCCAGAGCCACAGCAATGTGGTTGACTCTCAACTGTCCTTGAGCAACTAAGGGTGGGCAATAAATGCTGATGTGGAGATGCCGGCGTTGGACTGGGGTAAACACAGTAAGAAGTCTCTCAACACCAGGTTAAAGTCCAACAGGTTTATTTGGTAGCAAAAGCCACGAGCTTTCGGAGCGCTGTTCCTTCATCAGGTAAGGGGAACTCCCACTTACCTGACGAAGGAGCAGCGCTCCAAAAGCTATTGGCTTTTGCTACCAAATAAACCTGTTGGACTTTAACCTGGTGTTGTAATAAATGTTGGCCAGCTAACGATGCCCATGTCCCACGAATGATTTCCATTTACCCCCATCCCATTGTGATTGATTCCCTTTGCTCTTCAAAAGAAAGAAGTGAATATTTGGTGTGGCCCGGAAATCCCGACACCATTTGCGGGGATATAGCAGCTCTTCTAACAGGCTATTTCCTCAGGGACCCATTTCACATGGCAGAAGCCTGTCAAGGCAGAGTATTTCTTTTTTAATGAGGTTTCACTTGGATAAGTGTAGCACAGCTCCTCAGCAAAGGTTTGGAGCTGTGTAACATAGGTGTATGTAGTGTAAACCTAGCAGACACCTGGGACAAAAGTTCAGCATTAAAATTGCACCAGCCAACCTGAGATAAAGCTAAACAAGTAAAGTGGCATGGTGACGCAGTGGTTAGCACTGCTATCTCACAGTGCCAAGGACCCAGCTTCCATTTTATCCTTGGGTGACTGTCTGTGTGGACTTTGCACGTTCTCCGGTGTCTGAGTGGGTTTCCTCCGGGTGCTCCGGTTTCCTCCCACAGTCCAAAGATGTGTGTGTTAGGTAGAATGGCCATGCTCAATTGCCCTTTAGTGTCAGGGAGATTAGCAGGGTAAATACGTGAGGTTATGGGGATAGGGCCTAGGTGGGATTGTTGTTGGTGCAGGCTCAATGGGCCGAATGGCCTCTTTCTGCACTGCAGGGATTCTATGACTGTAGAATGATGATGCCTTGCCTCTGGATTCCAGAAAACACTCCACTATTTATCCTGAACAATTTGGGTTTTATTGGGATTGTTGGATTTGAATTTTGTCAGTCTGTAACGTTTTTTGCACCTCAAAAGGCAGCATTTTTGGGGCATTTCCTTAGTGTGACAGTAGTTGCCTGTCATGATTCAGAGTGTTACTGAGAGAGGCGGAGCAGTGATTCTAGCTGTCAATGCTTAAATATCCCGGATACAGTCCTCTTGTGCTTAATTAATTGAGACTATCTTCAGAGCCAAGTAGAAACATAGAAACATAGAAAACTACAGCACAAAACAGGCCCTTCGGCCCCACAAGTTGTGCCGAACATATCCCTACCTTTTAGGCCTACCTATTAAGTCCCATGTCCTCATCCAGGAGTCTCTTAAAAAACCCTATTGAGTTTACCTCCGCCACCACTGACGGCAGCCGACTAGAAGCAGGAGCCCAGCTCTTGCTGGGTTAGTAACCCAGCGGCAAACTACTGCAGACATTGGAAATAAAAGCAGGAAATACGGCGATACTCAGCAGGTCAGACAGTAGGTGTGGAGAGAGAAACTGAGTTTTAACGTCTCATCTCTGTAACCTTTCATCAGAACACGATGCATTACTCTGAAATGTTAACTCTGTCTTTCTCTCCAAACATACTGCCTGACCTGCTGAGCACTTTCTCTTCTTGTTTTATGTTAGTTATCCAGAGACAGCAGTTCAAATTCCAACACAACATAGGTCATTTAAATCTGGTTAATTATAAAAATGCAATTTATATTGTATTAGAAACAAACCTGTAATAAAAATCAGCAATGGTGACCATGTATTGTTTTAAAACTCACCTTCAGGGAACGAGGGAGTGACGATGGTGTAGTGGTAACATCACTGGACTAGTAATGCAGAGGCCCAGACTAATGCCCTGGGGAACATGTGTTCAAATCCCGACATGGCAGCTGGTGGAATTTGAATCCAATAATCAATCTGGAATATAAAGCTAGTCTCTGCAATAGTGACATGGAACTATTGAATGTCCTTTAGGGAAGGAAATCTGCCATCCTAACGTGCTGTAGCCTATGTTTGACTCCCAATCCACAGTCAGTTCAAGGGCAGTTAGGGACGGGCGACAAATGTTGACCTTTAAATTTTTTTTGTTATGATTCCCCTCATCTGAACCGTTTTCATTCCACCTTCCATAAAGATTGGAGCAAACATGTAACACACGGAGAGCTAGTATCCTGGGCATGTAACAAGTGTTACTATCTGTAGGTCACGCAATTGTTCAATGGGATTATCGGCACACTCCCGATCATAAGGGATATGAGGCCCACCTTTGAGTTTGGACAGTAACACCGAACAATGGGGAAGATTTTGTTTGAATCATTCAGTTAATTGCTGAAATATCCAAAACTGCTCGCTGGAGCAAGCGGGCGGTTCCCTCCAACTGAACTTTTGTCTATTTTTTTTATGTTTGGCCAGATTTCTACTCTCCAACAATGATCGGGCTAAAGACAGATCAGGAGGTTCTGTCTCAGCTGGTGAAGATGAAGGTCCCTGCAGTGGCTGCATTAATGGAAAAGCATAACGTCATGTGGACCTTGGTTGTGGGACGATGGTTCATCTGTTTGTTTATTGACATTCTTCCTGTGGAGGTAAGCCCATGGAACTTTGAATGCGCTCCCTATTAGTGAATTGAAATGTTTTGGACTGAGTGCAGTAACTGCAGATCATCAGCAGTCTACTCAAACCTTTGAACCTATGGACTTCTGCCCAGCATCTCTGAGCTTCCTGAGCTTTCATTGTTCATCTGGAGCAAGAGAGGAGTGTTTGGTGGTTACAGTAAAAAGGGTAAGGGAGCGACTTTAATTATTTATTTTTTGGCGGGGTTGTAGTGATTTAAAAGTTTACGTTTAAACCGGAAGTAGACCGGGGTCACGTGGGCGGACATTTTGTAGTTTTTTAAAGCGCGCGAAGTATAAAAGGGAGGCCGCAGTATACAGCGGGCAGCGTCGGGAGCGGGCAGGGGAGTGAGTGGGGAGCAGAGTGTGAACTGTAAGGGCTTTGGTCACAGGGTTTCGGGGTAAGGGTGAGTTTCAAATCTTAGTTTTTTAATTCTTAACTTTTCTCTGTGTGCCTTGTTAAAAAGGGTCAAATATGAGTGTGAGGCCAGTTTGTTGTTCTGGGTGTATGATGTGGGAGGTCCTGGCCTCCCGGACGCCCATATCTGTGCCAGGTGCATTGAGTTGCAGCACCTATAGGACCGGGTAATTGAGCTAGAGCTGGAGCTCGATGACCTTCGTCTGAAGAGGGAGATTGAGCAGACAATTGATACCAGTTACAGAAACATGGTTACACCGGGGCCACGGGAGTCAGACAAGTGGGTAACAGCCAGGAAGGGGAAAGCTCGGGTGACAGAGAGCACCCCAGTGGATGTGCCCCTACACAACAAGTACTCCTGCCTGAGTACTGCTGGGGGGGACAGCCCGCCTGGGGGAAGCAGCAGTGGCCGTGTCTACAGAGTGGAGGCCAGCCCTGTAACTCAGAGGGCTAAGGAAAAGCGGAGGACGGCAGTGTTGATCGGGGACTCGACAGTAAGGGGGACGGACAGATGTTTTTGCAGAGGCAGGCGGGAGTCTCAGATGGTGGTCTGCCTCCCTGGGGCCGGGATCCAGGATGTCGCTGGGCGAGTCCCAGAAATCCTGAGGTGGGAGGGAGAAGAGCCAGAGGTAGCGGTACATATTGGTACCGCTGATATGGGTAGGAAGGAGTCATGAAAAGAGCGTATAGGGAATTAGGAAGACAGCTGAGAAGAAGGAAAGCAAGGGTAGTAATCTCAGGATTGCTGCCTGTGCCACGGGGAGGTGAGGACAGAAATGGAGTGAGTGGAGGATGAATGTGTGGCTGAGGGACTGGTGCAGGGGGCAGGGATTCAGGTTCCTGGACCATTGGGACCTCTTCAGGGGCAAGTGTGACCTGTACACAAAAAACAGGTGGCACTTGAATCCCAGGGGGACCAATGTCCTGGCGAGAAGGTTGGCTAAGGCTACTGGGGAGAATTTAAACTAGATAGGTTGGGGGGAGGGGATCGAGACGAGGTGACTGGGAGCGAGGAAGTTAGCTCGCAAACAGAGAAGGGTTATAGACAGTGTAAGAGGGAGAAGGTTAATAACATTTCAACAATTCGGGTCCAGATTAAAGCTGGAATAAAGACACTGCCTGAATGCACGAAGCATTTGGAACAAAGTAAATGAGTTGATGGCACAAATCAGCACAAATGGGTATGACCTAGTGGTCATTACAGAAACGTGGTTACAGGGTGACCAGGACTGGGAAATGAATATCCAGGGGTATCAGGCATTTAGGAAGAATAGGCAGGATGGAAAAGGTGGTGGGGTAGCTCTGTTAATAAAGGATAATGATGTGGAGATGCCGGCGTTGGACTGGGGTAAGCACAGTAAGAAGTCTCACAACACCAGGTTAAAGTCCAACAGGTTTATTTGGTAGCAAATACCATAAGCTTTCGGAGCATATAATCAGGGTAGTAGTGAGGGACGACATAGGCTCTAAGGAGCAAAACGTGGAATCATTATGGGTAGAGATAAGGAATAGTAGGGGGAGAAAAACACTAGTAGGCGTGGTCTATAGGCCCCCAAATAATAATGTTGAGGTGGGGAGGGCTATAAACAAACAAATAATGGATGCGTGCAAAAACGGAACGGCAATAATCATGGGGGATTTTAACCTGCATATTGATTGGCTGACTCAAGTTGGACGTGGTGGGATGGAGGAAGAGTTCTTAGAATGCTGTCGGGATAGTTTCCTTGAACAGTATGTTACAGAACCTACGAGGGAACGAGTTATCTTAGATCTGGTAATGTGTAACGAGACGGGTAGAATTAAAGATCTTCTTGTGAAGGACCCTCTTGGGTCGAGTGATCACAATATGGTTGAATTTGTGGTGCAGTTGGACGGGGAGAAAGTAGGGTCCCAAACCAATGTCCTCTACTTGAACAGAGGGGAGTACGATAGGATGAGGGCTGAATTGGCTAGGGTGGACTGGGAGAGCAGACTGGTAGGTAGGACAGCTGAGGAACAATGGAGGATTTTTAAGGAGATCTTTTTCAGTACTCAGCAAAAATATATTCTGGTGATAAAGAAGGACTGTAAGAAAAGGGACAGCCAGCCGTGGATAACGAAGGAAATAAAGGAGATTATTAAATTAAAAACCGATGCGTACAGAGTGGCCAAAAATAGTGGAGACTTAGAAGATTGGGAAAGCTTTAAAAAACAACAAAGAATGACTAAGAAAGCGATAAAGAAAGGAAAGATAGATTATGAAACTAAACTAGCTCTAAACATAAAAAATAATAGTAAAAGTTTTTACAAATATATAAAAAGGAATAGAATGGCTAGAGTGAATGTTGGACCCTTGGAGGGCGAGAGGGGGGATTTAATAGTGGAAAATGAGGAAATGGCTGAGACTTTAAATAGGTTTTTTGTGTCGGTCTTCACGGTGGAAGACACAAATAGTTTACCGAATATTAACGATCGAGTGTTGGTAGGAGGAGAAGTACTCAATACAATTATTGTTACTAGAGAGGCAGTGCTTGGTAGACTAACGGGACTGAAGGTGGACAAGTCCCCGGGCCTGGATGGAATGCATCCCAGGGTACTGAAAGAAATGTCAGAGGTAATAGCGGATGCGTTAGTGGTTATTTATCAAAATTCACTGGACTCTGGGGTAGTGCCAGCTGATAACCTTTGATAAGGTTCACCATGGTAGGCTTCTGCAGAAAATGCAGATGTATGGGATTGGGGGTGATCTAGGAAATTGGATCAGGAATTGGCTAGCGGATAGGAAACAGAGGGTGGTGGTTGATAGTAAATATTCATCATGGAGTGCGGTTACAAGTGGTGTACCTCAGGGATCTGTTTTGGGGCCACTGCTGTTTGTAATATTTATTAATGATCTGGATGAGGGTATAGTTGGGTGGATTAGCAAATTTGCTGATGACACCAAAGTCGGTGGTGTGGTAGACAGTGAGGAAGGGTGTCGTAGTTTGCAGGAAGACTTAGACAGGTTGCAAAGTTGGGCCGAGAGGTGGCGGATGGAGTTTAATGCGGAGAAGTGTGAGGTAATTCACTTTGGTAGGAATAACAGATGTGTTGAGTATAGGGCTAACGGGAGGACTTTGAATAGTGTGGAGGAGCAGAGGGATCTAGGTGTATGTGTGCATAGATCCCTGAAAGTTGGGAATCAAGTAGATAAGGTTGTTAAGAAGGCATATGGTGTCTTGGCGTTTATTGGTAGGGGGATTGAATTTAGGAGTCGTAGCGTTATGTTGCAACTGTACACAACTCTGGTGCGGCCGCACTTGGAGTACTGTGTGCAGTTCTGGTCCCCACATTACAGGAAGGATGTGGAGGCTTTGGAGAGGGTGCAGAGGAGGTTTACCAGGATGTTGCCTGGTATGGAGGGGAGATCCTATGAGGAGAGGCTGAGGGATTTGGGATTGTTTTCGCTGGAAAGGCGGCGGCTAAGAGGGGATCTTATTGAAACATATAAGATGATTAGAGGTTTAGATAGGGTGGATAGTGATAGCCTTTTTCCTCTGATGGAGAAATCCAGCACGAGGGGGCATGGCTTTAAATTGAGGGGGGGTAGTTATAGAACCGATGTCAGGGGTAGGTTCTTTACCCAGAGGGTGGTGAGGGATTGGAATGCCCTGCCAGCATCAGTTGTAAATGCGCCTAGTTTGGGGGCGTTTAAGAGATCCGTAGATAGGTTCATGGACGAAAAGAAATTGGTTTAGGTTGGAGGGTCACAGTTTTTTTTTTTAACTGGTCGGTGCAACATCGTGGGCCGAAGGGCCTGTTCTGCGCTGTAATGTTCTATGTTCTATGTTCTATGATTGGAAAACGGCTACTGTTACGCCGCTGTTTAAAAAAGGAAGTAGACAAAAGGCGAGTAACTACAGGCTGGTTAGCTTAACGTCTGTAGTTGGGAAAATGCTGGAATCCATCATTAAAGAAGAAATAGCAGGCCAACTCGATAAGAATGGTTCGATCAAGCAGACGCAGCACGGATTCATGAGAGGAAAGTCGTGTTTGACGAACTTACTGGATTTTTATGAAGATGTGACTAGTGCAGTTGACGGAGGGGAACCGGTTGATGTGTTGTTTTTTCGATTTCCAAAAGACATTCGATAAGGTGCCTCACAAAAGGTTGCTGCAGAAGATTGGGTCACACGGAGTTGGGGGTAGGGTGTTAGCGTGGATTGAGGATTGGCTATCCAACAGGAAGCAGAGAGTTGGAATAAATGGGTGTTTTTCTGGTTGGCAGATGGTAACTAGTGGCGTGCCGCAGGGATCGGTACTGGGGCCTCAACTATTTACCATTTATATAGACGATCTGGAGGAGGGGACTGAGTGGAGGGTAACAAAGTTTGCAGGCGACATGAAGATAAGTGGGAAAGTGAATTGCGTGGAGGAAGCGGAAGGTCTGCAGAGAGATTTGGACAGGCTGAGTGAGTGGGCGAGGATCTGGCAGATGGAGTATAACGTTGACAAATGCGAGGTTATTCACTTTGGAGGAAATAATAGCAAATTGGATTATTATTTAAATGGAAAAAAATTACAACATGCTACTGTGCAAAGGGACCTGGGGGTCCTTGTGCATGAGTCGCAAAAACTCAGTCTGCAAGTACAACAGGTGATCAAGAAGGCAAATGGGATGTTGGCATTTATCGCGAGGGGGATAGAATATAAAAGCAGAGAAGTCTTGCTGCATCTGTACAAGGCATTGGTGAGGCCGCAGCTGGAATACTGTGTGCAGTTTTGGTCCCCTTACTTGCGAAAAGATATATTGGCCTTGGAGGGAGTGCAGAGAAGGTTCACCAGGTTGATACCGGAGATGAGGGGTGTAGATTATGAGGAGAGATTGAGCAGATTAGGTTTGTACTCGTTGGAGTTTCGAAGGCTGAGGGGTGATCTTATAGAGGCATATAAGATAATGAAGGGGCTGGATAGGGTAGAAGTGGAGAGATTCTTTCCACTTAGAAAGGAAACCAGAACTAGAGGGCACAGCCTCAAAATAAAGCGGAGTCAGTTTAGGACAAAGTTGAGGAGGAACTTCTTCTCTCAGAGGGTGGTGAATCTCTGGAATTCTCTGCCCACTGAAGTGATGGAGGCTACCTCGTTGAATATGTTTAAGTCACGGATAGCTGGATTTCTGATCGGTAAGGGAATTAAGGGTTATGGGGAGCAGGCGGGTAAGTGGAACTGATTCACTTCAGATCAGCCGTGATCTTATTGAATGGCGGGGCAGGCTCGAGGGGCTAGATGGCCTACTCCTGCTCCTATTTCTTATGTTCTTATGTTCCCCAAAGAATCCGCCTGTCACCAATAGATGTATAACCATCAGTAAATGAGTCTTGCCATTGCCCTCTTTCATTCCACTGTTAATTTAAAAGTTTTCCCACAATACTTTTTTAATTAATTTGCATAATTTTGATATCCCATTCCATCTTTTGCTTTCCTCCACCTGATATTGAGAAATGTTTTCTTTCATTACCTTAGACTGTTCTTCGGATTTGGGACTGTCTGTTCTATGAAGGATCCAAGATCACTTTTCGCGTGGCCTTGACGTTAATAAAGTACCACCAGGCTTCCATCTTAGAAGCAAACAATTTCCCTGCCGTCTGTGAGAAGTTTAAAGAGATCACACGTGGGGCAGTCGTCCAAGATTGTCATGTTTTTATGCAGGTGAGTTTGTTATTCGAATTTGGGTGCCCAGTCTAAAATTATCCTGAGTTGTTAATATGCTGATTAAACAAAATGACAAATTCTATGCTGCAACCAACTTTTTCCACCCAGTCCGTGAACGCAAGGAGTGAATTGAACAATAATTTGAGGGGAGACAGTGGGGTGGTGGCATTGTCACTGGACTAGTTCTTGGGACTCGGGTTCGAATCCCACCATGGCAGATGGTGAAATTTGAATTCACTAAAAATCAGGAATTAAAAGTCTAATGCTTACCATGAAACCATTGTCAATTGTAGTAAAAACCCATCTGATTCACTAATGTCCTTTAGGGAAGGAAATCTCTCATCCTTATCTTACTCGGTCTGGCCTACATGTGACTCCAGATCCACAGCAATGGGGTTGACTCTTAACCACCCTCTGAATGGCCTAGCAAGCCACTCAGTTCAACAGCAATTAGAGATGCGTAATAAATGTTGGCCTTGCCAGCGACACCCTCATCCTACGAAAGAATAAAAAACATTTGTGTTAGAAGCAGTTCAGAGAAGGGTCACTTGATTCATTCCTGAGAGCTGAGGAAAAATTAAACAATTGTGCAAACAATCCATTGGCGTTTAGAAGAATAAGAAGTGATTTTTTTTTGAAACATAAAAGATTCCGAGGGGACTTGACAGGGTGGTGCCAGGAGAACCAGGGACACAGTTTAAGAAGAAGTGGAGAATAAGATGGAAATGTTAGTGTGCAGACTTCTCTACCCAAAAAGCAGGGGAGGCTGGGTAATTGAATATATTCAAGGCTGGGTTAGACAGAGCTGTGATGGACAAAGTTAGAGTTATGGAGTCCCTACAGTGCAGAAGAAGGCCATTCGGCCCATCTAGCCTGCACCGACAACAATCCAACCCAGACCCTATCCCTATAAACCCACACATTTACCCTGCTAATCCCCCGACACTAAGGGGCAATTTAGCACGGCCAATCCACCTAACCTGCACATCTTTCGACTGAGAGGAAACCGGAGCACCCAGAGAAAACCCACGCAGAAACGGAGAGAATGTTCAAACTCCACAAAGAAAGTGACTCCAGGCTGGAATTGAACCTGGCTTTCTGGTGCTGAGAGGCAGTAGTGCTAACCGCTGTGCTACCTTGCCACCATTAAAGATTATGGGGAGCAGATGGGAAAGTGGAGTTGAGACCACAGCCAGATCAGCCGTGAAGCTTATTGAATGGTGGAGCTCAAGTTGCTTATTCAGCAACTTTAATATTGGGAAACATCCCAGAGTGCATCACCCTGGTGTAATCCAACAATATTGATGTCAAGCCATAGATTCATAGACGATTACAGTACAGGAGGTGGCCATTTGGCCCATTGTGTTCATGCTGGTCAACAAAAGTTCTGACTACACTAATCCCATTTTCCAGCACTTGGCCCATAGCCCCAGAGTTATGGTGAATATCTAAATACTTCTTAAATGTTTCTGACTCAACCACCCTTGTATGCAGTGAGTTCCAGTCTCTCACCACCCTCTGAGTGAAGAGATTTCTCCTCAATTCCCCTCTTGGCCCTCTGCCTCTTACTTTAAATCTATGCCCCTTGGTTATTGACTGCTCTACGAATGGAAAATGTGCCTTTCTATCCACCCTATCTATGCCCCTCATAATTTTATGCATCTCTATCAGGCCTTCTCTCAATCTTCGTTGCCCCAAGGTAAACAGCCCCAGTCTATTCAATCTTTCCTCAAAGCTCAGACCCTCCAGCCCGAGCAAATCCTGGTAATTCTCCTGTGCACCCCCTCCAATGCAATCACATCCTTTCTATAATGTGGTGACCAGAACTCCATGCAATACTCCAGTTGTGGCCTCACCAGCATTTTACACAGTTCCAGCCTAACCTCCCTGCTCTTGTATTCTGCACCTGAGCTAATAAAGGCAAGTACCCCATATGCCTTAACACAGAAAGAGATGCGAGGAAATGTGACCATAGGTGCTCACCATTCCTTATTCTATAGTAGAACATGCAACAAGATCAGACCATCCACTGTTTGGGTCGATTCCACTCACCGAAGGTGCAAGGATGTTACTGCAGAGCTTGTGGCCCAAGTGACAAGTTATTACTGATTCTCTCACCCACCAACTAGAAGAATCATAGAATCCCTAAGTACAGAAAGAAGCCATTCAACCCAT
This sequence comes from Mustelus asterias, assembly GCF_964213995.1. Lineage (NCBI taxonomy): Eukaryota > Metazoa > Chordata > Chondrichthyes > Carcharhiniformes > Triakidae > Mustelus > Mustelus asterias. The sequence goes on along the minus strand of NC_135817.1, from coordinate 11,952,474 downwards.
CGAACCTGCACTGACAACAGTCCCACCCATGCCATATCCACATAACCCTACACATTTATCCTGCTAATCTCCCTGACACTAATGGGCAATTTTGCATGGCCGATCCATCTAATCTGCACATCTTTGGAGTGTGGGAGGAACCCAGAGCACCCAGAGTAAACCCACGCAGACACAGGGATTACGTGCAAACTCCATACAATCACCCAAGGCTGGAATTGAACCTAGGTCCCCAGTGCTGTGAGGCAGCAGTGCTAACCATTGTGCCACCGTGCTGCCCTTATCCTCAAAATTTTAACCACTTGGACCTGTATCATTCTGGTGAATCTAAGTTGTATCCCAGACAAGAATATATCCTTCCTGAGGCACAGTGCCCAGAACTGAAATCTGTATTGCTGGTAGGAATCAACTAGAGCACTATACTGCTGTAACATGGCTCCTTGCTCATGACATTCCAGCCCTCAGGATGAATGAAGATATGCCGTTAATCTTTTTAAACTTTGCTGCGTATCAGCTCTCTGACCTTTCCAATGACTATCGGTTTTCAGTGACTTGGGTTCAGAGTAAGGTGACACAGATATAAGATTAAATGGAAGCTATTTGGGACTGAGAGTGGAGTAACGTTTTTTATGCAGAGGGTTGTGAGGCTGTGGAATACAGAGCAACTGAAGCAGAGAATGTGTCAACATCTATGTTAGATGACTGGAGGAACCGTGAATATGGAATACGGGAATGATGTGAGTACACAGAATGGTTGCTCATGATAAACACCACAATGAACTGAACAGCCTATTTCAGTAAAGCTGTCAGTGAGGGTGGTAAAGGTTTAATTCTTGATGTAATGGTTGTGGAAATTCAGCTCGAAACCCAGTTGTCACCGGGTTTTTGTGGGTTGAATGATCTAGAAGGTTGCGGGAGCTAGGGCTGTTCTCTCTGGAGCGGAGGAGGCTGAGGGGAGACTTAATAGAGGTTTATAAAATGATGAAGGGGATAGATAGAGTGAACGTTCAAAGACTGTTTCCTCGGGTGGATGGAGCTATTACAAGGGGGCATAACTATAGGGTTCGTGGTGGGAGATATAGGAAGGATGTCAGAGGTAGGTTCTTTACGCAGAGAATGGTTGGGGTGTGGAATGGACTGCCTGCAGTGATAGTGGAGTCAGACACTTTAGGAACATTTAAGTGGTTATTGGATGGGCACATGGAGCACACCAGGATGATAGGGAGTGGGATAGCTTGATCTTGGTTTCAGATAAAGCTCGGCACAACATCGTGGGCCGAAGGGCCTGTTCTGTGCTGTACTGTTCTATGTTCTATGTTAATCTTATCCCAGTATCTAATTCTACATGTCACAGCCAGGGAAATTCTGTATCAAACTAAAAAACAGGAAACTTGCAAACACTCAGCAGTTCTGACAGCATCTGTACAGACAGCAACAGAGTTTATGTTTTCAGGTTGATTAGAACTGGAATAAGTTGGAGAAGTAATAAATTTTGTTTTAAAAGGATGCTCTGGTTTCCTGTCGCAGTCGAAAGATGTGCAGATTTGGTGGATTCGCCGTGCTAAATTGTCCCTTAGTGTCCAAGATGTGTAGATTACGGGGATTAGCCGTGGGAAACGTGTTGAGTTACGGGGATGGGGGTGGTGGGTGGGGGGGTGGTGGTGGGGATTGGCCTGGGTATAAGATGCTCTGTCGGAGAGTGGTGTAAATTTGATGGGCCAAATGCCCTCCTGCACGCTAGGGATTCTATGATTCTAAAAAATGAATGCAGAAGCAGGAAAAGGAGGAGGGAGGTAGAACAATAAGGGAAGAGTTTCTCCTTCACCCTGGATTATGTCTGTTCAATTTCTCTCACTCCAGCCCTTCCCCTTCCCTCCCAGAACCACGATAGTGTCTCCCTGATCCTACATTTCCACTCCATCAGTCTCACATCAATGGATCATCATTCCATCATTACCACCACACCCAGTATGTTGTCTCCACCCTGCCCACTCCTTTCAGCGTTTCAAGGGAACGTTTGCTCCTCAAACTTCTCAGTCATCCCCAGAAACCTTGTCCTTTACTCACGGCACTTTTGCCAGCAAGTGCAAGAGACGCAACCTCCTCCCTTCTCATAGACCATGGCTCTAAACACTCCTCCCAAGTGAGAGGGTGACTTGTTGCTACTGCTTTTCAATCTGTTCACTGCTCACAATGCAGTTTCTCCTACTTTGAGGAGATTGAACACAGATTGGGTGATCGCTTTACAGAACACCTCCACTGACTCCGCAAGTATCCTGAACTTTCCCATTGCCTGTCAGGTTAAGCCTTCACGCTGAGCTTGGCTTCCTACTCTGTCCCAATAAAGCTCAAGGTAAGATCGAGGAACAGAACCTCACCTTTCAGTTTTTACAACTTCCAAACTCATTGAGTTCAACAATTAGAGATCATGACCACTATCTTTTGGGATAACTCAGCTTTCCCATATATACCTCATCCGGACACATCTTTTGTTCCTTTACCATTGTCCCATTCCCTTCCCAGTTTGCTTTGCACCATCACCTTTTGTCATTTACTCTCTCCTGATTTCCACCTTGTCACAGACTTTCCCTTTGGCTAGTTCCTCCCCTTCCGCCTAATTCCCTGCTTTAAATGTCTCGCATCTATAACTTTTTCCAGTTCTGATTTTAAAAAATCATTGACCTGAAATGTTGGGCAGGATTTTACATATGCAAATTAGGACTGCACCAGTGTGAAATCCAGTGTGATGGCATGAGGTTGCGAGCCCTATGTCAACATGCAGTTTCCCATAATACCTCTGAGCAGGCGCCAAAGTCAGCAATTCCCCCCCCCCCCCCCCCCCCCGGCTGCCATCTTAAAAATAATGTGGATGAGGGCGGCACAGTGATTGGCATTACTGCCTCACAGTGCCAGGGGCCTGGGTTCGATTCCTGGCTTGGGTCACTGTCTGTGTGGAGTTTCCACGTTCTCCCCGTGTCTGCGTGGGTTTCCTCCGAGTGCTCCTGTTCCCTCCCACAGTCCGAAAGACGTGCTGGGTTAGGTGCATTGACCACGCTAAATTCTCCCTCAGTGTGCCCGAACAGGCGCCGGAGTGTGGCAACTTGGGGATTTTCACAGTAACTTCATTGCAGTGTTAATGTAAGCCTACTTGTGACACTAATAAATAAACTTTAAAAGCTTTAAACTTAGTTGAGCTTGCAAACCAGCTAATTGACCTGGCCTATCCACAATGCACTTGATATGGGCAGGCAAACGATTGGGGAGTCTACCATCTGGAGTGGGGAGGGTACTCTGTGGGGATATCAGGGGTACCTCTTCCACCTCCCCCAGGGTGCCAAATCCCTCCCCACCCAAAAGAATCATGACCTTACCTAGTCCAAGTTCTTGATGAACCTGCTCGCAGTACCAGTAGCACCCACCAATGAGTTCTTGAGGATGTGAGACTCCCCTCCCCCCCCCCTCCCATTCACCCAATAAAGGGCAAATGACCCACTATCTGATGGATTAGGCTGCCAACAATGTGTATTCACAGCGGGGTGGGCTTTTTTTTTAGCAGGGTGGAGGAAGGCCGGTGTCAGTGAATTATACACAATCCTGTAAAATTCACTTTGTTAACTTTGATTCTGTCTTCACAGAAACTGACTGAGCTGCTGGGTATTTCCAGCATTTTTGGTTTTTAATACACAGAGATTTCCAGCATTTACTAATTGCTGGGTCAATCTCGGAACGAATGTATTGAGGACAATTTATTACTGCAATTAATTAACCCTTCTCACCTTCTGCACCAACGTTCTACAGAAAATATTCACTGAACCTGGCAGATTGCCCCAGGCAACAATCACAAAACTCCGAGAGTGGGGCAGAGCTGAAATCGATGCTCAGACTTGATTTGCTTGGCTCAGCTCTGGAATACTTAATATCTCAGGATCTTGAAGACTTCCTACATTCCTCATTTGAAGAACTGGGCTGAATGTATCTGTTAGCTCCCCTCTTTGACTCTTTTGAGCTAAATAGAAGCTGTATAAATCACTTCTGAAAGAACTGTCTAGCTCCTCTTTACACACTGTGAATCCAGATGGATCAACATGAACTACAGCAACATTTGACATTATTGTTTGAGATTTAAAGCAGGATTATTAAATGAAGGGCTGTTTGTACATTTAGATTGGTTTTGATCACTTCACAATCTTATTAATTTCATTTAGTTTCATTCATTGGAAACATGAGTCGGATTTTAACTCTGCAAAGGGGTTTTGAATTAGTTAAAATCTTTAATCTCTATCCGTTGTATTGTGAAATAGAATTATTTAATTACTCAGCAAATAAAGAATTTCCACCATGGTTGTTTGATATCAAAAGCATTTGATCAGGTGTAATTAAATTCTTGTGCCCGTACTGGGGCACTCCGTGACAGATCGACGAACTCCGGCTCTGCTCTGGGTTCAGTGACACTCCAGTCCCACACCCAGTGTCAGATACACTCCGGTTCTACTCTGGGTGCAGTGACACTCCAGTCCCACACCCAGTGTCAGATACACTCCGGTCCTACTCTGGGTGCAGTGACACTCCAGTCCCACACCCAGTGTCAGATACACTCCGGTTCTACTCTGGGTGCAGTGACACTCCAATCTCACACCCAGTGTCAGATACACTCCGGTTCTGTTCTGGGTTCTATGACACTCCAGTCCCACACCCAGTGTTAGATACACTCCGGCTCTGCTCTGGGTTCAGTGACACTTCAGTCTCACACCCAGTGACGGATGGAGGGACTCTGGCTCTGTTCTGGGTTCTGTGACACTCTGGTATAGATGAAGGTATAGCTACTTCATTTATAAATGAGTTGGCACTTCAATGCTGCAAAAAGCAATAATCAAAAGTTGGCACTTTTCTGGATGTAGAGCTTGATGTAGTAGAGCCATTGATTGATTTATATAAGATTCCTACCACTGTAGTATTTATGAAAGTTTGTAACTCTAGATTTATAAATAAAAATGTTTAAATGTATTTAAAAATCTAATTGTGTGTAAAGAATTAAATAAAAATAAACCAAAGTCTTGGGACGGAATTCTCCCATCACGTCCATGGTGGGTGTGGGGCTGGGCGGGAGTGGAGAATCTAGCGGGAGCCAAAAAGTTGGGAGCCTACCATCGTTGCAATTCTCCCAATGGCAGGATGGTCACTCCACTGGCAAGAATTGTATTTGGTAAATAATTTGTATTTATTTGCATCTCATGAATGCTCAATTAAATAGTTGCCAGCTCACGTCCCTTCAGGCCTTTCAATCTAGCGTCACACCATTTGTTCTAAAACTGCATTAATAAAGAGGAGCATGCACGAGGCCATCCTCAGTTGACCAGTACCTCTGAGAAGAGTGCGTAAACCCTTTCTGTCAGCTGTCCATCTCCATGCCGAGCTGGTCTTCATGGACAGCACTGTACTGCTGGACCATGGATTCTCCTGTCTCACCAAGTTGGATCAGTTGTGTGCTTGAGGTTGGGGAGTACAGGGAGTCTCCTTCTCCCTGGTGTGACACACCTGTGTCTATCTGGACAGCATTGTGCTATGGGTCTTATGTAGTCACTGCAATAAATGTCTGAAGTTTGACGGGGGGTAGAATGTGAGGTGGTTGGGGGGGGGTTGTCTTGATGAAGACAGGGGGGGGGGGGCAATGTGGAAAAACAGCTATAGAAAGAGGTGAATGAAGGGTGAGGGCTCATGATGGGGGGCAAGGAGGTGGATGAAGAAGATGAACAATAGAAGACAGGGAAGACCAAGGGGAATGAAGCTGGACCCCAATGAGGCTGCATGAAAAGCTCACAAGGGGGTCAAAGGAATACCACATCGTTGACTGGAAGGGGATGAATGAAGGCTCCAGATGCAGTGACTAGAGGTTGAAATGGGGCATTGTGCTTCACTTGGGGAAGCGGGGGCGGGGGCGGGGGGGGGGCGGGTAGGTGGAGGCGGTTGAATGGAGAAACAGACTTCCTCTTGAGACTGCAAGCCTTTCCCCTCTGGGTTGCTGACATCCTGCATGGTTTGGTGAAGACAGATAGGCTGGAGGGAAGGATGCAAGTGTGCTGGAATAATGTTTAAATATGGTGGCAGGACCTTCGAACCTGAAGGCCGACAGCCCACTAGTGGTTTAGAGGGAAACTAGCCTGTGCATAATTAATGAGTTTCCAAGTACAGAATCTGGCATGGGACCTTGTCAATCTGGCCAATGGGAAAGTTGCTACCAGAACCACCCCAACTGCACTTAGTCCCATAAATAGATAATTCTGCCCTCAATGTTTTTTGTAAATCAGTGGGTCTGCCTGTCAACAGCAAAGAAATATGAGATTCATCAGGGCTCAAAAAAGCCTCTTCCATTCACTGATCCACGCCATAAATGATCATTCAATTGCTCACTTGTCCATTTGTTTTGATCTGACAGGTGATAATTGCTGTGCTAACAAAATTCAAAGGGGAAACTTGGCAAATTATCGCAAAAATGTATTTTGCTGTGAGAAGATGTGTGCGCTGAAGTCAGGAGTCAAAAAATTCAGTAATGCTTTTGGAAATAGTAAATTAAAATATTAACAAACAAACATAAACCTTAAATACATCAGATTCCATTTACAGTTCAAAATTAGTCTTACAGAACATTCTCCCAACAGGTTCTTCTCTGGGGTGGTTGAAAAATGCTTCACTTTGCTTCTTTCAGAGTTCCGTCCTAGCACAACACTTTCTACAGATCTTACATGGCTACACCGAGCATAGCTTCCAACCTCTTTTAAAATGTATACTTTCTCTTTCATCTTTTCCCGACTGTCTTTATCCTTTTAAATCTTATCGCAGAATAGAGAAACATTTTGTGTTCTTCTTATGGTCACCCCTTTTAGGTAAAATAAAATTTAATTGTTTAGTTGTAAACTCTTCTTACCTCCCTTTGAAATTCAACAGCTTAAAATTCAAATCCTCACTTATCTCTGAATGCAAATTTCTGCCCATGTTGTGTTTACTTGTAGAACATCCAACTTGGCCCAAATCAATTCAAATGTCTGCTTTTCAGGCTTAGCCCTTTGATGGTTTCAATTCCATAGACACTCAGTCCCCAGTTCAATTAGTCATGCACACGCCATTTCCACAGGCTAGCACAACATCCTCCAAAATATTTAAATCACAACATTTTCATTATACAATTTCCATTGAAATCCTCCCATCTCAGAGCCCTCTAAAATCAAAATCTTTCTTCTGAGATTGAGTCCAACCCGTTTCTAGAATTTATACCATACTCAACACATGCTCAGGGTTCAGTTAATTGATTCCACTGGAACTGAAAACTTTTATGACATCTCCCCTAGTAACCAATCATGGATTCATTCACCTCTTAATTGCTCAGATTTCTTAAAACTACACATCAGTTTATATTTAAGTTTTGTATTCATTCAAGGGATGTGTGTGTCACTGACTAGGCCAGCATTCATTATCCATCCCTAATGGTCCTTGGAAAGCTGGTGCTGCACTGCCTTCTTGAACCATAATGTACAGTCCACACTCCCATGGATGGTTTTTCTGTACAGTAACATCCATATTGCTGTTCCAGTGCCTTGTTCATATTCAGTGAATTCACTTTCCCACATAAGGTGCTGAAGTGGATGGGCATAAATTTTTGCATGGTCGAGCAGCACCAAGGATTCATGCCCCTTGCTTACTTTCTGGGACATTGATTTTCTGAAGGACCCACCCATCCATCCATGTTTACAGCGATGCAAATGGTCTATTGATTACATTTATATTACATTGCAATCCATCAGGCTGGTAAACCTTGGAACAAGCGCAACGCTGCAGCAGGAAATTATTTTGTGAGGAATGGACAACATTAAGATCATTATATTAACCCGCCCATTCTTGGTATTCGTCCAGTAAACCTTCTCTGAACTGCTTCTAACATGTTTACATCCTTCCTTAATTAAGGAGGCCAATATTGTACACAATACTCCATATGTGATCTCACCAATGCCCTGTACAACTGAGAAATAGCCTCCCTACTTTAGAAATCCATTCCTCTTGCGATAAACAACATTCGGGTGGCACAGTGGGTTAGCGCTGCTGCCTCAGCGCCAGGAACCCGGGTTCGATTCCCGGCTTGGGGCACTGTCTGTGCGGAGTCTGCACGTTCTCCCCCTGTCTGCGTGGGTTTCCTCCGGGTGCTCCGGTTTCCTCCGACAGTCTGAAAGACGTGCTGGTTGGGGTGCATTGGCTGTGCTAAATTCTCCCTCAGTGTTACCCGAACAGGCGCCGGAGTGTGGCGACTAGGGGATATTTTCTGTAACCTCATTGCGGTGTTAATGTAAGCCTACCTGTGACACTAATAAATAAACTTTGCTTTTTTTCGATTATCTTTTCTAATTACTTGTGGTACCTGTATACTAACCTCTCGTGATTCAAGCACGCAGATACCCAGATCCCTCTGAACCCCGGAGCTCTGCAATCTCTCACCATTTAGATAATAAGCTTTTTGTTTACCCTTTCTGCCAAAATGGACAACCTCACGTTTGCTACCAGTTCCGTCTTGCTTTTTATTGGCCTAAGTTTATCTCTCTGCAGAAATAGTCTAACTTTCCTTTCAGCAGCTTTGTCCAACTTGCTGTAGATCATAATTCAGGATAGTCAGAAGCTTTCTCCCCAGGATGGAAGAGTCAATTACTAGGGGGCACAGGTTTAAGGTGCGAGGGGCAAGCTTTAAAGGAGATGTACGAGGCAAGTCTTTTTACACAGAGGGTGGTGGGTGCCTGGAACTCGATGCCGGGGGAGGTAGTGGAAGCAGATACAGTAGTGACTTTTAAGGGGCGTCTTGACAAATACTTGAATAGGATGGGAATAGAGGGATATGGTCCCCGGAAGGGTAGGGGGTTTTAGTTCAGTCGGGGCAGCATGGTCGGTGCAGGCTTGGAGGGGCCGAAGGGCCTGTTCCTGTGCTGTAATTTTCTTTGCTCTTTGCTCTTCTTATTTCTGCAGGTATTCCTGATCACACCTCTCCCACAGTTATTTTGACTATACCCACCCCGGCAGCAAACTTTAACACTGGTACTTCACACTTTTTAATACATGCTTCTATCTGCACCAACCAAAGAACAAAGAAAATTACAGCACGGGAACAGGCCCTCCAAGCCTGCACCGACCATGCTGCCCGACTGAACTAAAACTCCCTACCCTTCCGGGAACCATATCCCTCTATTTCCATCTATTCATGTATTTTTCAAGACGCCCCTTAAAAATACACTATCATATCTGTTTCCACTACCTTCCCTGGCAACGAGCTCCAGGCACCCATCACCCTCTGTGTAAAAAAATCTGCCTCGTACATCTCCTTTAAACCTATGCCCCTTTGTAATTGACACTTCCACCCTGGGAAAAAGCTTCTGACTATCCACTCTGTCCATGCCTCTCATAATCTTGTAGACTTCTATCAGGTCACCCCTCAACCTCCTTCATTCCAGTGAAAACAAACCAAATTTCTCCAACCTCTCTTCATAGCTGATGCCCTCCATATCAGGCAACATCCTGATAAATCTTTTCTGTACCATCTCCAAAGCCTCCACATCCTTCTGGTACTGTGGTGACCAGAATTGAACACTATATTCCAAGTGTGGCCTTACTAAGGTTCTATAAAGCTGCAACGTTACTTGCCAATTTTTAAACTCAATGCCCCGGCCGATGAAGGCAAGCATGCCGTATGCCTTCTTGACTACCTTCTCCACCTGCATTGCCATTTTCAGTGACCTGTGTACCTGTACATCCAGATCCCTTTGCCTATCAATACTCTTAAGGGTTCTGCCATTTACTGTATATTTCCTATTTGTATTAGACTTCCCAAAATGCATTACCCCACATTTGTCCGGATTAAACTCCATCTGCCACTTCTCCACCCAAGTCTCCAACTGATCTATATCCTGCTGTATCCTCTGATGGTCCTCATTGCTATCTGCAAATCCACTAATCTTTGTGTCGTCCGCAAACTTATTAATCAATCCAGTTACATTTTCCTCCAAATCATTTATATATATTACAAAGAGCAAAGGTCCCAGCACTGACCCCTGAGGAACGCCAATTGTCACAGCCCTCCATTCAGAAACGCACCCTTCCACTTCTTTGACTGAGCCAGTTTTGTAGCCACCTTGCCAGCTCACCTCTGATCCCATGCAACTTTCACCTTCTGCACCAATCTGCCATGAGGGACCTTGTCAAAGGCCTTACTGAAGTCCATGTAGACAACATCCACTGCACTACCCTCATCAATCATCTTCGTCACTTCCTCGAAAAACTTGATCAAGTTAGTGAGACACGACCTCCCCGTCACAAAACCATGTTGCCTCTCACTAATACGTCCACTTATTTCCAAGTGGGAATAAATCCTGTCTCGAAGAATCCTCTCCAATAATTTCCCTACCACTGATTAAGGCTCACCGGCCTATGATTACCTGGATTATTCTTGCTACCCTTCTTAAACAAAGGAACAACATTGGCTATTCTCCAATCCTCTAGGACCTCCCTTGTAGCCAGTGAGGATACAAAGATTTCTCTCAAGGCCCCAGCAATTTCCTACCTAGCCTCTCTCAATATTCTGGGGTATATCCCATCAGGCCCTGGGGACTTGCCTATCTTAATGTTTCTCAAGAACCCCAATACCACCTCCTTTTTGATCTCAACATGACTCAAACTATCTACACACCCTTTCCCAGACTCATCAACCACCAAGTCCTTCTTTTGGTGAATACTGACGCAAAGTACTCATTTAATACCTCGTCCATTTCCTCTGGCTCCACACACAGATTCCCTCCCTTGTCCTTGAGTGGGCCAACCCTCTCTCTGGCTACCCTCTTGCTCTTTATATATAACCAGTGTACTGAGGAGCTTTTGGATTTGTTCCACATTTCCTGAAGCTGAGGTGAAGGCTAAAGATGCACTGACAAGCTGCTGGGCAATCTGTTTGATTACCTTAATATAATCACATTGGGTTAGAGGTCACCAGGATGGTTTGGGAGACTCAGAGCTGGGTTTGGGTCAGGAAGATTGGAATTCAGTTTGGGAGAGTTTGGGGTCTGGGGCAGGGGAATACAATTTTAATGGTTAAGAAATAGATATAGCTTTAAGTAATTTATATTTGCTTTTTTGGGTAGGAATAAAATATAGTTTTAAGTAAGCTTAATTTATGTTTCTGTATTAAGAATGGGTTCAGTTTAGTTTCACTTTAAACTTTACCTGCATTGTACTGAGTGTTTGCCAACACAAGGCTAATAAACTGGCCTGTTGCCTAATAACAGAGAGGCTTCAGGAGAACAGGAAACAGTCAGTTTTGGGTTGTGTTAAGGTAACCCAGAAACAAGGAGATTTTCACTGAATCTTTGCAACAGGAACATGAAAGACGACTACAGAGAACAGGTCCCAAACTAAAGAACACAAAATGCCGTAAACCAGGGAATGGGACAGAAGAAAGTTCCAGGAAGACTGGAAGTGGGATAAACAACAGGAATCTGAAAAAATTGGCTTTGTTTGGTAAAGTTGAGAGTGAGGAGCAGAGAGACTCTGGGTTAAAGACATGGGAATGTTGGGTTGCGAGAGGTCAGAGACCCACAGTGACCAGAAAGTTAGTGACTCTTTACTACAGGCCTGTGACGCAGTGGTGTTCTGCCGGTGGCTTGGTATCTGAGAGATTGCATGGAAGCTTGAATGCAAGTGGCGATCCAGAGCAGAGAAATACCTGAAGGAGAGGTTAAAATCCTGGAGGTGGATCCTTAGTGAAGATATCCCAAGAGAAACCCAAAAGAGAAAATGCTGGAAAATCTCAGAAAGTCTGGCAGCATCTGTAAGGAGAGAAAAGAGCTGATGTTTCAAGTCCAGATGACCCTTTGTCCAAGAGAAAGTGTTGTTTCGGAGAAGATTAAAGGCATGTTCTTTGAGAATGGAGATTGGAAACCCTTGTGTAAAAAACAGAGTTCCAATGAGATTGGTTGGCTCAGTGTAACAAGCATCTGGGGGCAGGATGGGGGAAATTGGTGAGAAATCCATAGGAGTTGTTTCAGGTGGTTTCAGAGTGTGGTGGGTCTGACCACGTTACCTATTGCTTTACATGGACTGTGTACTTACTGAGAATATTAGAGTATCAGCTAGATTTTGTAACTTTTGTTATCCTGACAAATATGTAGATCTGTAAAGGTATAATGGGGTGAAGGAGTAGTGTATACTCTGGGATCTGGATTGTGATATCAGCATGAATCGTAACAAAAGTAAGTCAGAGGAGGCAGGATGATGAACGAGTGGATCTTGGTGTGGATTGAGATGGGAATGGTTGGTTAGTTACTGTAGAGTGCAGTTTGAGAAAGCAAAATGGGTAGAATCCAACTTTAACCTCTTTTCTCTTACCTGTGTGGGTGGGCCGGGTTAATGTTAGAGCTATAACAACATTGGGAATGAAGGTACAGTACACTCGCAGCTTGCTTCATGGGGGTAAAAGCCTCTGCCTGTACCTTTTGGCCTTGTGGGTCTCAAACTTTCAGAATCACAAGAAGCTGGAGCAGGGCTCAAAGCACAGATAGAGGGATTGCTGGTCTGCACCTCTCAAAGCTGTATTGCCCTGCAGCAGATAGGTTATTGCAAATGGTCCATATTTCTTTCTGTTCTAGTTACGGTTTAATGTGATTCCCGCCACAGGTATCACCTACAACAATTGGGAAAAAAACAGCACCAAAATCAGTTAAAAACAACATCCAACAATAACCGAGTCCTGAATAAAGGTGAACATCTCAGCCACAGCTTTAAGGCAAATGAAGAAGTTTTTGTATTTTTTATATATTAAATAGGATTTGAGAATTTAATAAGTGTTTTAGGTTCACATTCAGAGTGGCCTCACACATGGTAGCTCTACGTGGATAAGGAATTGGGGGTGCCACGTTTTTCCACATATCTCAAGGAATAAATACATTTACTCCGATGCCGCCTGCACTGTCTATGCAACCAATATGACTGGAACAGCTTACTGCAGAGCAGTTGTGACTGTGAAGTCTCCTTGAAGATGTGTTGGGTTTAAAAGCACAAACTCTTTTCGAAGAATCCCCATCCTTCCCTTAAAGGAAAAAAACCAAGTCAGTTACATGGTAAATATTTATTATTTCAGACTGGTTTAAAATCATATACAAGGAAAATAAAAGCGAAGGAAACTGTAAAGGTGTGACAGAGCTCACTGTGGTAACGGTGGCTGGGAGGGGGGGAGGATGTGACCTCCTTTCCGAGTTAGCAAACTGATATCATCTTTCAACTTGTTTATTTCTTTGGCTTGTCTTTCCACCAGTTGTATCAGGTCCTGTTTCTCTTCCAAGTTTGCTTTCTGTTTTTGCAGGTCGGAACCCTGGGACAAGAACAATTATATTCACAATCAGCTCCACATGACTTCAGTTTGTGCCCAAGATATACAGTGAGCTGTAATAAGATTAAACTCTAAACTGGGAATCGATTAATGCAAAGAGAGAGAGACCAGTATACACACAAACATATATACAAATAAATTTTACATATCATGTAACAAATATTCCTGATTGTTACTTTTTGCCTTTTGTGCAACATCACCGTAAATCATAAATCCCACAAAAATTGTCCAAAGAGCAATGAAATAGAAACACTTTCAGAAGATCGAGCTGGTTTTGCACAGACATCAGCTCACACTTTCTAAATCCACCACTCCAAATTGTCCTGCTCCTAACTGATGGGATATTGAGTTTAGCTCCTTCCACTCCACCGTGCTCCCCTTGAGACTCTTGTCCTACGTTAGCTGTGAGGTCACTGGACTTCAGTCTTTACAGGAAGGAAAATGGAATTGCAAAGGGCGATCACAAAACACAAATCCTGAAATGAATGGCAATGTTTGACCTGTACCTCTTTAGTTTTGGGGAACAGATTCAGGCCTCAGGCTGAGTGTCCTGTTCCCCACTCCCTCAGCACAATGTAAAAAGGGTCATGAGCCTCTCTGCTTTGTTCCTGTTAATATTGCTAAGAATAAGAATCTCCGGGGGCAATGATGGAGTAGAAAATAGCCCCTGCGTTTTATGCTAGGGTAATCAGTCCGAAAAAATAGTTACAATGAATTATTTATGTTCTTGGACAGCATTTATTGCCCTCAGGGTATTTAGTAATCACACATCGCGGGAATGCAGTGACACACAGGCCAGACTATGTGAGCATTCTTTCTCTGAAGGACATGAGGAACTAGTTGGGTTTTCCAGCTGACACGTCCCATGGCCATTCTGCCGTATATTACAGTAATGGGTTTATATGGAATATGTAGGAAAGATGGGGACGGATCTATAAGGCAACTGTCATCCGATGACTTGGTGAAAGACAGGGAGATCGGAGATACGGTGATAGTTTGCAAGCAGGGAATGCCTGTGGGGAAGAAGCTATCAATGGAAGGCATAAACCACTGTGACTCTGGCAACAAAGTTGGTTCAGTTTGAGAGACTGTTGTGCTAATTTGGAAACCTAATTGGAGAGGTTGAAGCTTTGAGTCATGGCAAAGGTGGACTGGATTTTGGAAACGCTGAAACATTCAAGGTCTTTGGGAAGGGAGGTTGGAGATCTTTGACCTAGGCTTTTATTAAAATTAACTTGATAGAATGTTTTTAATTAAAACACAGACTAAAGCAACACTGGGAATAATCAGTAGTTTGCAGTATGTAAACTGAACATTTATATTCTGTGATTTTCTTCCCAATACAACTGCTTTTAAATAAACGTTCAATATAAACCGGAATAAAAAATTTTAAAGTTGCCTTCTAGCTTCTCTTCAAATAATTTTGAAAGCTGCCAAAAAAGAATCAGTAGATAGAGAAACAAACGCCTTTGGGTTAACCACATACTACAGATGTCTGCTGGGAGACAGTGCAGTTCCACACAAGCTCACTATCTTTAGCTTTGAGTCACAACACAGCAGCTCAGAGGAAAAATACCAAAGTCCACGCCTTGACTTTTAGGCGTAGTTGAGAACTTCAAGGGAAACCTTTAATAAAGTTAGTAAAAAGCTAAATGAAGCTCCAACTCTCCCCAAAGCTCATTTGGAACAGATGTGCTGCCCCCTCTGTGCTGTACAGCTCCATCATTTACACAGCTGCAAATGATCTGGAGAGGTGGGGTTCAGTATGAGAGTCGAAACCCAATCAAAGGGATCTTGTAAACATACAATCCACAGAAACAAATCATTGTGCAATGGTAGAAGCATCTACTTGACAAAAGCCCTTCCTTCTTTCCCAACATGGTCCTGTGGGAATGGTGTTTTACTCCAGCTTTCAGATCAAGTGCAGCCGTAAATGGGAATACAATGAGAGCAAAGTCCTGCACCCACGTTTCCCAAACAAATGAAGCAACAAACTTCCTGCCACCACCCTATCAGAAAACCCAAACACGTGTAACCCTCTAAGGGACGTTTGGCCGATAAAGTCACACGACCCTGGAAAAGCAATCAGGGGACCAGAATGGGGGTCCACCCTGGCGAGCAGGGGCTTTTGCCTCAGATCGATTCCGGATGCTGACTGACAGCCACAAAGTCACAAGACTCTGTAAGATAGTATGTTGTAAATAAACGTTAGTTGTTTCATACCTAGCTGATGAGACAAAGTTATTACATTGGCGATGAGGATAAAACAAAGGACGTGTGGTCCCAAGATCATGAGCACAGAACCCATTGAGAAGTGTGCTGCAGGAAAAATGCCTCAGTTTGGTTCATTAGATTCCTTTAATGCCTCCACTGAGGATTGGACAAGTTTGTGGAATGTCTAGGTTATTATTTTATGGCCAATGGAATAGACGAGGAAGGGAACAAGAAGGCAATCCTTTAAAGCATGTGTGGGACCCAGGCCTACAGTTTAATCTGCAGTCTTATGTCCCCAAACATGCCCGAGTTCATTCATGGAGATAGTGGATTTGGTGAATGCACACTGGGATCCAAAGCCCTCAGTCATCCTGCAGCATTTTAAGTTTAATTCAATGGGGAGTGCCCCAGAAGAGACCATTGCAACCTACGTTACAAAGCTAAAGCAAACTGCACAACACTGCGACTTCAGGGCCACCCTGAATGAAATGCTGAGAAATTGCTTAGTTTGTGGAGTTAATAATGAGGCCATGCAAAGAAAGGTGTTAGCAGAGGCAAATGTCAATTTTAAAAAGGTGCTGGAGGTGGCACTAGCAATGGAGAGCACTGAGAAGGGCTCACAGGAGTTTCAGAGTGCGCAAAATGGCGTGCTTCACCAGTTAGGACGGGAAGCTGCAGTCAGCAGTGATGCCAAAATTGAAGATGCTAGTTTTAAGTGGGAAGCAAATGTAGCAGCAAGCAGAGTCAAAAGATTTAGCAGAGTGAATGCAATACGAAAGATCGAAGCAGTGTTATCCCTGTGAGGGTAATCACTTTCCAAAATCTTGCAGATTTAAGAAATGCTATTCATGCCACAGGAAGGGGCACTTGAGGCACTGGTGTAAGATCAAGCCAAGTCTGCTCAGTGCTAAAGGCAGCAGCACATCACAGATACACAGTGTAGAAGATTTCATAGAGTCATAGAGGTTTCCAGCATGGAAACAGGCCCTTCGGCCCAACTTGTCCATGCTGCCCTTTTTTTTTAAAGCCCTAAGCTAGTCCCAATTGCCCGCATTTGGCCCATATCCCTCTATACCCATTTTACCTATGTGACTGTCTAAATGCTTTTTAAAAGACAAAATTGTACCCGCCTCTACTGCTACCTCTGGCAGCTTGTTCCAGACATTTACCACCCTGTGTGTGAAATAATTGCCCCTCTGGACCCTTTTGTATCTCTCTCCCTCACCTTAAACCTATGCCCTCTAGTTTTAGACTTCCCTACCTGTGGGAAAAGATTTTGACTATCTACCTTATCTATGCCCTAGTATTTCCCTAGTAATGACTTCAGTGTTCATTCACTGAACAATGTGAAAGCGAGCAAGGTAGCCCCCATCACACTGGTGCTTTTGGTTAATGGGTAAACCTATAGATATGACAGTAGACATGGGAGCATTCACTACCATAATAGGGAACACACATACAGGTACTTGCAAGAAGAGGTTCACCCTTTGGGGTTAAGGAATACATCAGTAAAATTGATGACCTCTATGAGAGAGGCAATCAAGATCATGGTTTTACCACTGTTCCAGTGAGATATCAGGAGTGACCTGCTCACTAATCGTTGTATCAGGCCGAGGACCAAGTCTACTGGGCCACAATTGGCTCAATGAAATTAAATTAAATTGGACAAAAATTTTTCAAATCAAAGGAGACATGCTAGAATTAAAAAAGAAGTACGAAGATGTATTTTGCAATGTGCTCTGGTGCTTTGGGGCGGCACGGTGGCACAGTGGTTAGCACTGCTGCCTCAGAGCTCCAGGGGCCTGGGTTCAATTCCTGGTTTGGGTCACTGTCTGTGTGGAGTTTGCACGTTCTCCCCGTTTCTATGATTCTTCTTTGAAAATTAAGGGCCTGCAGGTGAAGATCCGCGTAGACCCAGAGACAGGCCCATGGTTTTTCACAGCAAGACCTGTGTCCTCTCCCTTGTTGGAAACGGTAGAGACAGACAAGGTTAGAAGAACTGGGAATCATCCAACCAGTCCAGTTTGCAGAATGGGCAGCCCCCATAGTCCCTGTGATAAAGCCAGGCAGACCGTCCGCATCTGTGGGGATTACAAATTGTCAGTGAGTCAGGCTACCAAGCTAAACAAATACCCTAGTCCAATGATAGATTTGTCCGCAAAGCTGGCCGGAGGCCAATCTCATACAAAGTTAGACATAAGCCATTCTTATCAGCAGCTTGAGCTGGATGATGCTTCCTGAGGTTATTTTACAATTAACACACAGAAGGGTTTGTTTCAGTGTACGTGCCTGCATTTCAGCATGTTGTCAGCTTGTGCTATATCCCAGAGAACGATGGAAAGTTTGCTGCATGGATTGCCATGTGTAATAGTATGCCTGGATGATGGATTGATAACAGGGTCGACAGAAGCTGAACACCTAGCTAACTTGGAAGAGACGTGAAGAAGATTTCAGGAGGCTGGGGTTCGCCTCAAGGAAAAGAAATGTACTTTTCAGACTAATGAAGTGGCTTACTTGGGTTACTGGGCAGATGCTCAAGGGTTATACCCTGTGGAAAATAAGTTAAAGCAACAAAGGAGGCACCAGACTCCAAAAACACATCTGAGCTTAAGTTCTTTTTAGGAATGGTGTTTTCTGCCGAATTTGTTGGGATTGTTGGCCCCCATACATGTGCTCCTGAAGAAGCACCAGCGTTGGTTCTGGAAGATGCCTCGGAGGGGAGCTTTTCACAAGGTAAAACCCTGATTACATTTGTTGTGTTTATTGGTCCAGGAAATTGGTATTAACTTGCTCCCTATGGCGTCAGTGCAGTTTTGTCTCATAAAATAGATGATGGAACTGAAAGACCAATAGGATATGTCTCCAGATCCCTCCCAGAGACGGAGAAAGGCTATTCTCAGATTGAAAAAGAAGGGTTTGCACCTGGGAATGGAATAAAGAAGTTCCACAGTATATGTATGGAAGGCATTTTACCGCGGCAACAGACCACAAACCACTTTTGGGTCTTTTTAAGGAAGACAAGGCTTTTCCACCAATCGGATCACCAAGAATTCAGTGCTGGGCATTAATCTTATTAGCAAACAAGTATACATTCCAACAGCAGCCTGGAATGTATATAGCAAATACATATCCACTGAGTCACTTACCATTGCCCAAGAGTGTAGCACCATCTGTCCCTACCCCCCTCCCCAGTACTGCAGGAAACTGTGATGCTGCTAAACTTCTTGGATACATTGCCAGTTTTGGTGCAGCAAATCAAGTATTGGACCAACAGAGACCCACCATTGTCCAAAGTGTTGCACAGAATATCAACAGGATAGATCAAAGAGATGAAGCCATAGTGTATTCAGAAAGATTAATTAAGTTGTGAAAACTGCATCATACATTGGGCAGCGAGACTGGTCGGCCCTGTACCAGGAAGGGAGCTGATGGCTGAATTACGTAGACCCATCTGGGTGTGTCAAAAATGAAGATGCTTGCCAGGACTTGTGCTTAGAGGCCTGGCATAGATGCCAACATTGGGAGATTAGTGGAGCACTGCAATCAGTGCCAGTTACCTGCTACAGCCCGTTTGTACCTTGGGAATGGCCTGATCAGCCATGGATGCATGTCCTCATTGATTATGTGGGGCATTTTTGGGCACAATGTTTTTGCTCCTGATCGATGCCCATTTGAAGTGGATGGAAGCGTTTGAAATGAAGGCTACAAATTTGCATGCCACAGTTGAGGAATTGCGTCAGTGCTTTGCATCCCATGGGATAGCTGAAGTTACCTTGTCAGATAATGGAACAGCCTTGACAAGTGCTGAATTTCAGAATTCTACTTCCACAAATGGAATAAAGCATATCAGAATGTGCCATATCACCCAGCATCCAACAGGCTGGCCAACCGAGCAGTCCAAACCTTCAAGGCAGGTTTTAAAAAGCCATTCTGGAAAACAGAATGTCTCAATTTCTTCCAGGATACCGGACAATTACGTATTCTACAACAGGAGTGCCGCCAGCAGGATTATTGATGGGCCGACATCTTAGTACCAGACCAAGCCTGGTGTTTCCAAATTTGCCGGGGAAAGTAGAGGCCAGTCAGAAGAAAACCATGATTCAGGCAAAGCAACAAGGTTGTTTGCAGTAGATGACAGTAAGAGTTTTAACAACACTAGGTTAAAGTCCAACAGGTTTATTTGGTAGCAAATGCCATTAGCTTTCGGAGCGCTGCTCCTTCGTCAGATGGGGTGGATATCTGTTTACCCCAGTCCAACGCCGGCATCTCCACATCATGCAATAGATGAACCAGGGTATGTCAGAAATTTCAGAAGCAGACTAAACTGGGTCACAGGAGTTGTTGTAGCCAAGACGGGACCACTGTCTTACGGAGTGAATGTACAGATAGAATTGCCAGGAAACATGTGGGCCACTTATGTGAGTGAGTTATCCCAGCAGCCAGTACTACAGCCTGAAACCATATTGTCAGCAGGAAATGTTGTTGGTTGTCCGACTAGTGAAGTACCGTCAACCTTTGACAGGAGAGCTTGTCGTCACCACAGAAACAGATGAGGCTGAGTTGCCTGTACCTGAGGAGGTAGCAGGTGCAGCAATGTCTGCAGAAAGTACCCCAGCAGAAGCAGCCAAGTCGGTGGAATTACACCGCACTACCGGAAAGTGGAAACCACCAGAGAGTCTAAATTTATGATGGATAGTTTGAATGCTGGAATCGTAAAACAGAAAATTCTGGAAAATCTCAGCAGGTCTGGAGAGAGAATAGAGCCAATGTTTTGAGTCAGGATGACCCTTCTTCAGAGTGAAAGTTGCATCATACATTGGGCAGTGAGACTGGTGGTCCCTGTATTGGGGACTGTGTTATTTAACTGTTATCACTGTATGAAAAGACTGAGAGGGGGAGAGATGGGGTATCTGGCCTCTTTAAGGAACAATCGGCTGATAGGGTGACATGACCCAATAAAACCAATCGGGGACCAGGGTGCCTGTAGCGAGTGTGGGCTTTTGCCTCCGATTGATTCTGGATGCTGACTCTCAGCCCCGAGGCTGCATGCTGTAAATAAACGTTAGTTGTTTCACACCCAGCTGGTGAGCCAAAGTTATTGCAAAGTGTAAATCCTGTTCGCAGACCCTGAAATTTGCTTCTGGCATGTCTACACCCAGCCTAGGGGCAGCATGCCAGTGTTGAAAAGTCATAAAAGATAACTGGACAGGTGCATTTGCTGTCATTCTGTTGCAAAAACATGTACATTTTGAATTAAGAAAAAATGGTTTAAAATTTACTTTGATATTAGAAGTTTCAATTACTGAGAAAAGATCTTTCAGAAAGTATTTTGAGTATTGTGGGCGGCATGGTAGCACAGTGGTTAGCACTGCTGCTTCACAGCTCCAGGGTCCCGGGTTCGATTCCCGGCTCGGGTCACTGTCTGTGTGGAGTTTGCACATTCTCCTCGTGTCTGCGTGGGTTTCCTCCGGGTGCTCCGGTTTCCTCCCACAGTCCAAAGATGTGCGGGTTAGGTTGATTGGCCAGGTTTTAAAAATTGCCCCTTAGAGTCCTGGGATGCGTAGGGATGGGTAGGGCCTGGGTGGGATTGTGGTCGGTGCGGACTCGATGGGCCGAATGGCCTCCTTCTGCACTGTAGGGTTTCTATGATTCTATGATTCTAATTTGACTGATCTTTCTCTTTATTAGTAATGTTCTCCTGTCTAAACATTTGGGATTGGTTATTTTCATCCTCAGCTTCCCACTGCAGTTTCTAAGTCATCTATCTCTCTTTTCATAGAATCCCTACAGTGCAGAAGGAGGCCATTTGGCCCATCGAGTCTGCATTGACTCTCTGACACAGCGACCCACCTAGGCCCTATCCTCTTAATCCCATGTATTCACCCTGCTAATCCCCCTAATCCACACATGTTGGAACACTTGGGGATAATTTAGCATGGCCAATCCACCTAAGCTGCACATCTTTGGACTGTGGGAGGAAACTGGAGCACTGGAGGAAACCCACGCAGACACAGGGAGAACGTGCAAATTCCACACAGCCAGTTACCTAAGACCGGAATCGAACTTGGATTGCTGGAGCTGTGAGGCAGCAGTGCTAACCACTATGCCACCGTGCCACCCATGTCGTGTATCCTCTATTTTGATTTGTTATTTTCCTTTCAGCCAATCAATACAAATATACAAACATACGAATTAGGAGCAGGAGTAGGCCACTCGGTCCCTCGAGCCTGCGCCACCATTCAATAAGATCATGGCTGATCTGATTGTGGCCTCAACTCTACATTCTGTCTACCCCCTATAACCTTTCACTCCCTTGTTAATCAAGAATCTATCTAGCTCTGCCTTTAAAATATGTAAAGGCTCTGTTTCCACTGCTTTTTGTGGAAGAGAATTCCAGAGACGGCGGCACTATGGCACACTGCTGCCTCTCAGTGCCAGGGACCTGGGTTCGATTCCTTGCTTGGGTCACTGTTTGTGTGCAATTTGCACATTCTCCCTGTGTCTGCGTGAGTTTCTTCCGGTGCTCCAGTTTCCTCCCACAGTCCAAAGATGTGTGGGTTAGGTGGATTGGCCATGCTAAATTGACCCTTAGTGTCAGGGGGACTGGCTAGGGTAAATGCTTGGAGTTATGGAGATAGAGCCTGGGTGGGGTTGTAGTTGGTGCAGACTCGAAGGGCCGAATGGCCTCCTTCTGCACTGTAGGATTCTATGATTCTATGACTCACTGCCCTCTGAGAAAAATATTCTCTTCATCTCTGTCTTACAATGAGCGACCCCATATTTTTAAACAGTGACCCCTCATTCCAGATTCTCTGACAAGAGAAAACATCCTCTCCACATCCACTCTGTCAATACCCCTCAGGATCTTAAATGTTTAGATCAAGTTGCTTCTTACTTTTCTAAATTCTAGTGAATATAAACATGATCTCGCCAGCCTTTCTTAAGACAACCCGCCCATTCCAGGTATTAGTCTGGTAAACCTTCTCTGAACTGCTCCTTATGCATTTACATCCTTCCTTAAATAAGGAGACTAATACTGTCCACATGAAATGTTAAGCTGAAAGTAGGATGCAAAATCACATTAGAAATAAGATATGCGTGCTGAACACAATCACACATTATCCCTTCATAGTCTTGCATTATTACATGCTTCGAGGTGAATAAGAATATTCCAGCAACCTGAATACTCTTATCTGTTTAATACTGGGATTGGTTTAGCTTTCATGAGTTGTAAACTTTAAAGAACAAATATTGGCCCATGGAGTTTGGAATTCAGCAAAGCAAGTAGCAGAATCTGGAGCCTATAAATCACATGGTGTGGGGAGTGTGAATGGATAATGGGAGACAAATTGGAAGTAGAAGCCTACTTTTACAGCTCGTTATCCTCTCGGATGAAAATATGTATCTGAGTGCTGGAGATGATTTGAAAACATTACCATTTTCTTCTGCTGGTTGTTTAAGTGGGTCTCAATTTTCCTCTTTTCCATTGTCATCGTATTCATCTGATCCAGTCGGCATGTGTTTTGTCTGGTTAAATCTGTAAGCTCAGTTTGCAACTCTGTGATTTTTTCCTATATTGGGGCAAAATTTACAAAACAACAATATATTACTGTTCTCTGATGATACAGGCTTCATGAGTATTTAGAAAGCTTTCACCTTGTGGATTTATTAAATGCAATGTTTTGAAGTATAAAAGATTATGCTGTTTCCCCAGCAGAGTTCAGTCTATGCTTTCAATTGCTAAAGAAATAAATGAAACCTTCCTGGTCTGTGTGCACTCGCAGATTCACACGGACTTGTTGTTAAAGGGGTCGGCCTCCATACACCAACCCAAGTTCGTTGCAATTCTCAACATGAATCTTGCTGTCCACACTGGCTATTTCCCAGTTCACCTTACCTTTCATTACCCTGGATCGGTTTCTGTACCCTCTGTATGTTGTATTTCTAAACAAGATCTACTTTTCCTTTATTCTGCTGTTCTCACCTAGGCTGTGGATTGCGAGCTCAGTAGGAGGTACTGAAGGTTTGAGGGGGAGCAGAGATGTACCCTGCCGACTGCGAGGGGACCATGGGGAAGAAGGATTGGCTCCACTGGTGAAGTAGGACCATGCGGGCTGTGTAGAGAATGAGATGTGACGGGGTGTCTTACTTTGATCAGAGTATGTCCTGTGGGATAGGTTGGGGCCAATGGCATTATCTTCTGCTCCTCGATGTTTGAAATGGAACCCATTGCCCCTCCCTTGGGAAAAGGATCTCCTTCCTGCTGCTCCCTTATCCAAACAGCATCTTCCCACTGATGTATTCCCACCGTATTGTTCAGAATCAGTTTACAGTCGCAATCCGATCTTTCTGGCTGCTGTCATTCATGATACAAAGCACCACTCCACATGGTGCTACAGGTCTTCATGTATGGGACACACTGCTGGACATTTTACCTTCTGACTTGTCAAGCTGCCTATAGCTCGAGTGTTTCACACTGTTAACTCTCCCGTTTAATTTCAAATTAACTCCTCCAACCAGCTCTAGAATGCCAGTACCTACCTAAAGTACATTCGATGTACAAACTGCCCCTGATACCTTTCTACAGAATACAGTGAAGAGAAGGAAAGGTTGATTGCTCTCGTTCAGAAAGAGATCAGCTTTTTGGGAAAGAACGTTTGCTAACAAAGTTGAAACATTATCTCTTGATCTGTACACAGATGTATAGAAATATGACCAGTGCAATCCGGTTCTTTGCTTGCTTTTCAAATTATGGGCAACACCTTTTTTTCTTTTGCACTTCTTAAAGCTAAGACAAGTTAATATCTGAAGCTAACTTGTATCAACAAGGCATTCCAACATGGAGCTTTGCACAACAGCAGCATGCACCAGTAATTCTGGGCTGTATTCATGGTCCATACAATTTTCTACTCATGAATGGGGAACTGTTCTAATCAATAACAATAACTTGTATTCAGAAGATTCTAAAAATGTCCCAAGGCGCTTCATGGACTAAATCTGGCTCGGAGCCCCTGGGCTGAAGGGTCTCATTTGGTGCTGTAAAACTCTATGACTCTATAAGGAGATATATGGAGCAGGTTACAAAGATAGGGAAAGGCAGAGAGGGAGGGATTTAACATAAGGACAAACATTTGAAAGTTGAGACCTTGCCTGACGGAGCCAAGTCAGGTCAGCAAACACAAGGTGAAGTGTCGTGATCTCTGGCCCAATTTCCAATTTGGATCCTGCTGCGCTAAGTGTACCGAGCTATAAAATGCATTCCATGGTTAAACAAACAACTCACCACCTCACCAGTTTCCCTTTGTTAGCACAGTACTTGATAACCAATTGATATCCTGTGTAGTTACTTACATCCTTGCGTCTGACTCTTCTTTGGAATTGTGTATCATTGACATCAATCTTCTCTTTCAGCTCCTGCAGAGTCATGTTCACTGACAGAGTCTGCAATGCTTCCAGATCGACTACACGGCCAAACTTCCGGATCATCTCTTGATAACAGACTTCCTCCAATTCTGTAATAATACAATTCTGGCTGCAGTTTTCAAATGTGTACTATGATTGATTATTCTGCTAACTTCTGTCAACAAGAAATCTGTCATTAAAAAACAGTGTGTCTGGAGCCCCTTCTGTCATGTGATCATTGCTCAAATCAGAACTGAGGAGGAAAGCAGCAAGAAAACAACCAATGAAAGGGGCGCCGATCAAGTGGGTGATATTGACCTGGATGGTGTTGAACTTTTTGAGCGTTATTACTTGCCACTGATCAGCCCAAACCTGAATGTTGTCCAGAGCTTGCTGCACGATGGCACACAGACTTCTTCATTAACAAAGAAGTTATGAATGGTGCTGAGTACTTCAGTTACAGTTCTTCTTACTTCGGTTGTTCTTCTTACAGCAGAGAAGGTTGAGAAAAGAGTTGAGGAAACCATGAGGGAACTTTACAGAGTAGATGGAGTGAAATTATTCCCACTGCTGGAAGGTTCTAGAATCAGAGTACGTAGATTTAAGGTAATTGCTAAAGACACCCATGTGGAAATACTGCTTTAAGCAGTGAGTGGCTAGAGTCTGAAGTACACTGCCTGAGAGAGGGTTCAGAAAATAATTGGATAAGCAACCAAAAAGATGATCAGGACTCTGGGGAAATTATTTTACGATACTATTGGCATCACATCTTAAAAAGGATATATTGGCGTTGGAGAGATTGCAGCATAATTTATTAGATACCCATGGTTATTTATTGGATTCCAAGTGTTAGGTTACTTGGGGTGGGGGGGGGGGGGGGGTGAGGTGAGGAATTAAACTAACTAAGGTTGTATTCCCTGGAATTTAGATGGCTAAGTGGGGAATTTGATTGAAAATTTCAAGATATTAAGGGGTCTATTAGGTAGATTAGGAGAAATTAGTTAAGGAGTCTAACCAAGAAGCAGAGTCTAAACATTAGGTATAGAACTTTCAGGAATGGAATTAGGAATCACTTGTTCACATGGTAGAAGTTTGGAATTCTCTTCCACAAATGAGAATTGATGCTAGATCAGTTGTTAATTTAGAAATGAAATTGATTGATTGTCATTAACCAAAGATATCGAGGAGATGGGGTAATGGCTGGTGTATGGGTTTAAGATACAGATCCGTCATGCCCCCATTAAATGGCAGACTGGTTTGAGGGACTAAATAGCCTACTCCTGTCCCTGTGTTTCACATGTTATTGCTGATCCTTCACCTACCTCTGCAGATTCCTCACATACTCATTGCTTCCTCTATTTCAGAGCATTTTAATGTTATATGGAGAAGCCAGAAGATTTATTTGCTGGTTTCACCTCATTCACTTTCTGTGGGAAAATGCTGATTACATTTTTAAAGATTCACAATAATGGGACAGTCATTTCTTGAAAGAAAGACTGAGAGGCTTGCATTTCTACACTACTCTTCACATTCTCTCGATGTGCTAGCATGCTTAACAATCAGTGATTCGTTTTTGAAATGTAGGAAACATAACGGCTGATATAAACACAGCTGGATTGGGGAGGTAGTGGAATAATGATATTGTCACTGGACTAGCAATGCTCTGGGAACCCAGGTTCCAAATTCTATTATGAAAGATGATGAAATTCGTATTTAATAAAAATCTGGAATTAAGAATCTACTGGTGACCATGACACCATTGTCGATTGTTGTAAAAACCCTAAAAAACACTAATGCCCTTTAGGGAAGGAAATCTGCTGTCCTTACCTGGTCTACCTACATGTCACTCCAGAGCCACAGCACTGTGGTTGACTCTCAAATGTCAGCTCACGGACAATTTGGGTTGGTCAATAAATGCTGGCCCAGCCAGTAACAACCACATCCCACTGGGCACTGAGACACTGGGCAGGATCCCAGCCCCAGTTCTTGTTCAGGAGCTGTGTGGTGTATCTGCTTGCAGGCAACTTCTAACAATAACATTCCCCTCACGGCAGTTACCTGCGATTTCAGCTTCCATCCCGGCTTTGTCCTGCAGAAGCTGGACATGTTTCTGCCGGGCTTCTTTATACAGCTCTCGCTGCTCGTCCTTTTCCACCTGTAGTTCTTTGATTCGCTTTTGCAGCAATGTTAAAGCTGGATTGGTGAAAACCAGTCCAAGTACAAGATCACTCGGCATGTCTCCATTGACAATGTATTCCACCTGCCAAGACAAGAGCAACTGTGTAGTAAGCTCCAATTACTGACAAATACTGAGAAAGAAACTAACCCACAGTATTCAATTGTTAACGGTTCTGGGACAAATACAAGCAACAACTTCTATTTACACATTTAATATAATAAAACATCCTAGGGTGCATTAAAAAATAAAATCTGACATCGTGCCGCATGGGGAGCTATTAGGTCAAATTATGGGGCATAGTCTAAAAATTAGGGGCATTCAGGAGTAATGTTAGGAAACACTTCTACACACAAAGGGTGGTAGAGGTTTGGACTCTCTTCCACAAACGACAGTTGATGCTAGATCTGTTGCTATCATTAAATCGGAGGTAGATAAATTTTTGTTAAGCAAAGATATTATGGGAGATGGGCCAAAGACAGCTATATGGAGCGCAGCCATAATCTCATTAAATGGCAGAACAGTTCTCATGGATTGGAAGGTAACAAATGTAATCCCACTATTTAATGGAAAATGAGAAAAAATGGGGAACAAAGGCCATTTAACGTCACAATAATAGGAGGCAAAATGCACGAATCTATATTATTAGGGAAGTGGCAACAGGATAATTAGAAAACCATATGATTAATCAGAATCAGAATAGATTTATGACAAGGAAATCATGTTTGACAAATATGTTAGAGGTTTTTGAGAGGAACTTAGTAAGAAGGATAAGCGGGGACAAGTGTAAGTAGTGTATTTGAATTTTCAAAAAGCATTCAATAAAGTACGGTTATACAAAGTTGGGACTCATGAGATTGAGGGTAATAATGAATTGAGGATTGGTCAGGAAAAAAAAAGTGTAAGAATAAACAGGACATTTTGGGCTGGCAAGCTGTAACTAACCTTAAGGATCAGTACTTGGACCTCAGCTATTTACAATCTATATTATTGATTTAGTTATGGGGCTGTGTGTAATGTGTCCAGGTTTGTTGACAATACAACGTTAGGTGGGAAAGTAAGCAGTGAGAAGGACACAAAGATGCTTCAGAGAGATTGGGTGAGTGGGTAAGACCAAGCAGCCAAAAAATATTGTGGCAAAGTCTGAACTTATCCAGTTAGGTAGAAAAATAAAGTGTAACTTTTTTTGAATGGTGATACTAGGAAGTCTTTGCATTCAGGAGAACCTAGATGTTCTTGTACATGAAGTTTAGGAAGTTAACATGCAGCTACAGCAAGCAAATAGAGAGGCAAATAGTATTTAGCATATTACAAATTATTAAATCTCAAACAAGTGGAAATAGTTTATCTTTATCTACCCCTTGGGACTCAACTTTGAGTTCAACAACTTTAGACTGTGACCTTTCTCCTCCATCTTGACCCCCTTTTTTAAATCCAATTTTTTTTTTGTCCCATACAATACATCCTCCCCACAGTGCCATCTGTCACTTGGTTTTTGTTATGCTTTCACTGAGTACTGACCTTTGTAATGCTTTTTCCTTACCTTTATGCCACTATCAGAACCTTCATAATCTTTCACACTGCTATTAACACTCCCTCTGTCTTGTACCTACATATCTTTGCTTCAATCTCTCTTAGTTCCCACCTATCACTGCTTCCTCCCCTCTTACACAGTATATAATCCATCACATTTTTCTCTCTCTTTAGCTCGGAAGAATCATCATCTGTTATATTTCCACAGATTCGGCCAGACTTGTTGATTTTTCTAGCACTTTCTGTTTTTATTTAAGATACATCAGCTTTTTCACAAGTAGAGAAGTCTTACTCCTACGGCACAGGGTATGGTGAGGCCACACCATTGTCGCTGTTCCCCTTGTCCTCATATGTTCAAGATTACTACAAATGTTAATAGGAATGCTGTCAATGTGCCTCAAGCATAGATAGCCAATATCAAAATGTAAATGAGTGCATGATAATTCGCAGTCTTTATTCAGGGGTTGCACTTTGTTTGCAATGAAAGACAGTTCAAATGAAGTTTTATAACAAAGCAGTTTAAATCCATCTTTTTTTACCTGGTGGAGTTTCAGAGGAATAACCACATACAGCTCATTCAGTTTCTGCTGTTTCTCTCGTTGCAATACTTCCAGGTCTTTCTTCGCAGACTTTACAGTTCCTTCGATAATTTTTACCTGTGGTAACAGTGCAATTACATCGTCACCTAGTCCATGAGGAATGTGAGAACAAAAGGAATAGGGACTAGGATACGCTATTTGGCTATGTGAAGCTGCTCTGCCATTCAGTAAGATCATGGCTGATCTTTCACCTCAACACTATTCCCATATTCCTGAGTATCCACAAAACCTAACAACTTCTACATTATATATACTCGAGGACCGAGCAGCCACAACTCTGGAGGCCAGAATTCTAAAGACTCACAACCTTTTGAATGAAGAAATCTCTTATTTCAGTCCAAAATATCCAACCCCTTACTCTGAGACGATGACCATTTGTTCTGGTTTCCATAACCAGGGGAAGCTTTCTGCCAAGCCTCTTAAGAATTTAAGAAATAGGAGTGGGGGTGAGTCATATAGCCCCCCTGAGCCCACTCCACCATTTAATAAGGTTATGGCTGATCATATTGTGGCCTTAACTCCACTTTTCTCTCTGCCCCCCCCTTAACCCCTGACTCCCTTGTCAATTAAAAATGTGTCTAACTCAGCCTTGAAAAAATTCAACTCCCAGCCTCCCCTGCTCCCTGGGGTAGTGAATCCTAAGGACAAAAACTGAGAGAAAATAAATTCCACCCCACCTCCATTTTAAACGGGAGACAAAAGTTCCCAGCCACATTTCCTGAAGCCTACAGAATAGAACAGTGTCCTATTTCCATTTCAATACAGAATTCCTGTCAATCAATGCACAGGAGCAGATGCTGAGATTTCTTTCAACCCTCAAAAGCAGCTTTTTTTTTTAAACAGCCAGAGCTGTTTGCCAATTTAAATCACAGCACAAAACAGGAGGGCAGAGGCTGGCGGGACATATTTAAAAACATTTTTTGATGCACAACAGCAATAGGAAAAGTACTGTCATACATGATAATAATTACAAAATGCTGGTTAATGTCAGGATCAACTTTCTCTTACAAGACTAGTCCCTATGATGAATCAGTACATTATAAAAACATCCATATTACAATATAAATTTAACAGTGACATTTCTGAAGGGTGCCAAAACATTTGGCACTTATCTTTCAGAATGTTCCGGATTCACCAGCAGGTTTCCCACAGCAGTATCCAAGGACGGGTATTTTCCCCAGCTTGGTGCACATCGTGCATAGGCAGAAATACAATTTTTCACTGGTCCTCACAAAGAGGATCCTGACCTCAGAAGAGTTGCGCATACCTTTCACACATGGGTGGAGTGATTTTATGGGGACAACACGAGCAGGAAATGTGGCAGGTGGTATGAACTATTAAAATTTTGCTCTCCCGATGACAGACTCAAATTTAGCGATTAAGTCAATGGTGTTTTTGTAGTATGCCTGGCTTCATACCATCCTGTTCCTACTTGGAACCTTTGTATCCCATGAATGCTCATCATATTTTGGATGGGATTCTCCCAAAAAAATTCTAAGTGTCGAATTCATGTAAAAACTGGAGTAAATCCTGCTCGTTTTTTCAGCGGGACTTTGGAGATGTTCCGAGATCGGCACATATGCAGTAGCCCCGCATTGCCGGCCTCCCGATCGCTGACCGACCCCACAGCCCCGCATCACTAGCGGTGCAACACCCCACCACCCGATCGCTGGCCTCCCAGCCATGTCTGGGCCAGTCTTGACCACCCCACACCCTGCCCCCAGCAGTCCCGACTACCCCCCCCTCCCCACCCCGATGGCAAGCCCCGATTGCTGGCATCCCTCCCTCTGTCACTGATCCCAGTGCAGGGTGGCAGCGGTACTCCCCCACCAGCTCACCCCAAGAGGCCCCCCATGGACCCCACCCCCATTAGGCCCCACCCCCTTGGCACTGCTCAATGCCCGGTGGACAGTGCCAAGGTGGCCCCTTGGGCATTGCCACTCTGCCCTTTGGGCAGTGCCAGAAGGCCAGACTGGCACTGCCAAGCTGGCAATGCCCAGGGGCTACCCCCCTTACCACCAAACTCCTGGGCACCTCCTTTCACTTCAGTGGGGTCGGGCCGCCAGCTCCCTGCTACTGGGGAGCTGTTATAAACCCCCGCTGGAGCGAAACATGCCTGGGGGTGAGGGAGACTTGAATCCCGGGCCCGCTAATAAGATTAAAATCATCATTTAAATCATTTATGCAGCTCCGCGCCAGTTTCTGACGTGGAACTGAAAGCGCCGGAAATCCGGCAACCAGAGACTCGTGGAGGCCATGGCACCCAGTGGGGAGTCCGCTACACAGCCTCCACTTGACTCTCCCAGCCTGCTGCACTGCTTTAGCAGCGCAATGGGCTGGGAGAATCATCCCCTTTGTAATTATGTCACATTTTCAAGATGAATTCAATGGGACACAAGAATCTCAGGGCAATGGGTTCACGTTTGTTTAAAGGTGGCGCGGAATGGTTGGCTTTGTGCTGTTGTGTCTGAGGTCAGTGGTTTTCCTTGTTTGGCACAGGGAAGGGGAGCAGGGAACTGGCAGCTTCTGTGGAGGCTCAGGATGGGCAAGGGATATATTCAGGGGCACACGGAGTAGAAGAGCTAAGGGAAGGGCATCCTGGATGTGGTGGGGACACGGTTAAGAAAATAAGGGGCTTAAAGGATGGGGGTAGTACCAAAGTGGGTAACTTCACATTTCTCCACATTATGTTCCATATTGCCATATTCTTGCCCAATCACTTAACCCATCTATATCCTTTTGTAGCTTCTTTGCACCCTCCTCACAGATTACTTCCCCATCTAATGTGGTATTGCCAGCAACTTAGATACATTACACTTGATTCCCTCATCTAGGTTACTGATATAGATTGTAAACAGCACTAGTCCAAGCACTGATTCTTGTGGTATCTCACTGGTTGTCATAGCAACCTGAAAATGGCCCATTTATTACTACTTTCTGCTTTGTGTCCATTAACTGATCTTCAATCCATGCTAATCCTTAACCCATTAATCCTTGAACAGCACCTTATCAAATGTGTGTAAATCTGAATGTATTACAATCTGCTGATTGCCCCCTTATCCACCCTATTAGTTACACCATTAAAACATTTCAAAGATTGCCTAACAAGGTCTCCGTTTCATAAATCTATGTTGCCTCAGCCCAGTTTAGTTAAGTGTCCTATTACCACATCACTAATAACAGATTCTAGCATTTTCCCAATCACTGGAATCAGATGACCTGGTTTATACTTTCCTGTTTTCTCCCTCCCTCCTTTCTAGAATTGGGGTTCTATAAACTACACCCACCAGTGTTTTTTTACCTCTTGCTGTTTCTTAGCTCCACCCAAACTAATTCTACATCTTGATTTTTTTGGCAAAGATCCTTGCTCTTTTCACCCCACCTATTTCTACCCAAGTCGCTACTCAACTCCAAGCCTCAATATTTATTTTGTTTCTTTTGAATTTACCCTTTTCCCTGAATCTCCCACCATTCTCTTCACTAATTTAAAGCCTGTGGACTATGGCAATGATTTCATAGAATGCTTATAGCACAGAAGGAGGCCATTTGATCCATCATGTCTGTGCTGGTTCTCTGCAAGAACCAGGCACCTCATACGACTCCCCTATCTCTCTTCTTGGGGCCCACAAATGTTTCCTCTTCAGATAATGATCCAAGTTACTTCTGAAAGCTTCATTTGAATGTGCCTCCACCACTCTCTCAGGTAGTGCACTCCACATCCTAAGGACTTGTTGCAGAAAGAGATTTCTCCTCATCTTACCTTTGCCAATCATTTTCATCTGTGTCTTCAGATTCTCGATACTTCCATTAATGGGAACAATGTCTCTCTATTTCTCTGTCCAGACCTGTCATGATTTTGAATAACTCTATCAATTGTAGTCTTACTTTGCTCCAGGGAGATCAGCTCCACTTTTTCCAATTCATCTTCATAACTGAAGTTCGTTATCCTTGGAACTATTCTTGTGAATCTTTTCTGCACTCTCTCTAATGCCTTTGCATCCTTCCTAAAGTGTGCTGCCTACAACTGAACACAATACTTCAGTTCAAGCTGAACCAGTGCTTTGTACAAGTTTAGCATGACTTCCCTACTTTTTTACTCATTGTTCCTATTGATAAAGTCCAGGATCCTGGATGCCTTTTTAACCACTTTCTCGATCTGTCCTGCCAACCTCAATGATTTATCCACATATACCTAGGGTCACTCTGTTCCCTATACCCACTTTAGATTTGTGCCCTTTATTTTATACTGCCCTCCAACCAAAATGAATCCATTCACATGTCTTAGCATTAAATTTTCACAATGTCCATTCCACCAGCCTGACCATTCCTGTGAACTCCATCACTATCCTCCTCACAGCTCACTAGACTTCCAAGTTTTGTGTCATCTGCAATTTTTGAAACGGTGTATTTAAAGCAGGTCAAGAAAAGCTGTGGTCCTAGCACGGACCTCTGGGGAACCCTATTGTACACCTTCCTCCAGTTTGAGAAACAACTATTCACTCCACTACTCTCTGTTTTCTGTCACTCTGTCAACTTTGTTTTCTTGTTTTCACATCCCCTTTTGTTCCATAGGCTTCAATTTTGCTGGAAAGTTTATTATGTGGCACTGTATCGAATGCCTTCTGGAAGTCCATGTACACCACATCAACCACATTACCATGATCAACCCTCTCTGTTTACTTCATTAAAAAAAGTCAATCAAGTTAGTTAAGCAGGATTTGCTCTTAACAAGTTTGTGCTGGTTTTCATAATTAATCTACACTTTTCCAAGAGACTGTCCAAGAAAAGTGAGAAAGATAAATTACATCATAGTTAGCATAGCTGCAGCCAACCTCGTAAGTTTCAATTTTAGCTCTCAGTTGGTTTCCTTTTGGCACACATCTGTGCAAGTCTAGGCCTCTATCATAGCGAAGATCCTGTGAGAGCAGGAGGGAACTGGCTGCATATGTAGAAAGGAAACTTATGGGAGGAAATAGGGGAAAAAGAAGGAAGAAGTGGGGAACATGGGGGTCTAAACATTCCTGTGGGGCCCAGAGAATCATTTCTGTTTTGCGTTGACTGACAAAAGAATATTAAAAAATTATGCCTCATCCTCTTGCTTCAGTGTAGCAGCGAAGCCAAAGATCACCAGGCTCCATTTGGCATCAGTGGAGTCCTGTTAGCATACATAAAGAAAGACCAGGCCCTAGTGCCTTCTCCAACTGCTCAAACGATGTAGATTAAAACTGACATGAGTTGACTTTTATCGCAGGAATACAGGCGGCTGGCATATAACTTAGGGCACTGTGCCATCACCCCACCATGAATTTATAGGCAGTGGAGGAGGTATTGGGTCAGTCACCCACTTGTGGCCTGATAGAGGCCTTTAGGTGATCAATGAATGCCCAATTAAGGGTGCTATTCTGTTGCTGCTCTGATTTAATTTGCAGTGGGAAAGCCCTAGGCCCAACTTGTAGCCCACCAGTTTAACCCTAAAGGCTGCCGACCAGTGAAAGGGGTGATGCCTCCTTCCCGGGCCCTCTGTGTCAATCAGAGTCCCTTCTCCCACCTCACAATTTTGCCTCCCCACAACCTCTTACAAGTCCTGCTCTGTCCAACAAGCCCCCTAACTCCCTGGGGCTTGTCAGCCTGGCCCCAGTGAGATCTTGGACTTACTTAAATACAAAGCTCAGGTATTGCTGAAAGAATACATTTTGTCGAAATTTCCCTTCTTGCATTCATCAGGGATCGCAAGAATACCAATGTAAGAGAAACAATGGCATTTTACTGCATGAGGAGAGGGCACTGATTGGTTGGCAAGTGGACTCTAATTGGTAGAAGTATTGTCATGGAGAATGCAACAGTTGATGGTGACTGACAGTTAACTGCCTAGCATTATATGGAAACTTAAACCAGGCAGCTTGACTGATTGGTCAAGGCATTGTCCTGTGGATAAACCAGTGAACAGCTGTCACTTATTTTGTTTAGATGAAACAGGCACACTGTGTGTACGTGTTCTGTCTGTCTGCAAAGAACAGGGCCCTGTGTATTATATATAGCTTCCAGTACACACAAATACTCCACATTGTGAGCCCAAGTGACAATCTTAAATTGGTTACAGTGTAATTTTTAGTACATGAGGAACTTTTAGCAAATGTTGTCCAATCGGGGAATCACATTGACACTGTATTCTGCAAACACAAGCTGGTTGGGTATGGTCTGTATTAAATGTGCCCATCGATCACTGAATGCTATTGCCTTGTCTTATCTGCAGTACTGGCAGTGGCCACCACTCCTGCTTGGCGCTCCCAGTGTGCAGAGCTACTGGAGGCCTTTGATTAGCCAGCAGCTCTATGAAGCAGGACATCCTCCTGGAGAAAGACAGATGTCCCGCCTCATATTAATTAAAGGGCTATTGCCCAAAAATCTAAAGCGGGGTAGTCCAGCTATGTGGAACTTTTCTCACTTTTTTCTCATCCTTCCAGGTGGAAGCTGTGTCTTTGAATATTTTTAAGGCAGCAGTGGATAGATTATTGATAAACAAAGGGGTGCAAGGCTATTGGGGGTTGGTGGGAATGTGGAGTTGAGGTTACAATCAGATCAGCCATGATCTTATTGAAAGGCAGAGCAGGATTGAGGGGCCAAGTGGCCTACTCCTGCTCCTATTTCCTATATTCATATGAGTATCGGGCACTCACCTGTGTAGGATGTAACATCCTGCCAATGGGGTTTCAGGCAGGTAAGTGTGCACAATGGTGCAAATCCCAAAAGACTCGACTAATGACTATCTCAAGGAGAACATTTTCTTCAATTCAAATTACCCCTCACCTGCATGGCTCGCTAAGCCATTTGAGAGGGCATTTAAAAATCAACAGGCCATTTCAGAGAGCATTTAAGAAGCAACCACATTGCCATGGACTGGAGTCACATGTAGGCCAGGCCAGCTAAGGATGGCAGATTTCCTTCCTTAAAGAACATTACAAAACCAGTAGGATCTTTACAACAATTGACAATGGTTTTATGGTCATCATTAAACTTTTAATTCCAGATTTTTATTAAATGCAAATTTCACTATTTGCTGTAGTGGGATTCAAACCTGGGTTCCACAGCATTACCCTGGGTTTCTGGATTTCTAGTCCAGTGACAATACCACTGCGCCAGCACTTCCCCTACCTATTTATCACCAACAATGCATCCATTCTGATCCTCTGCAAGTGCCATTTCAATTTAGTCTGCATTATTCCACTGCTACTTGATTAAACAGACATTGTATGTTCTTTTTATCTAACAGAAAAGATGCTTAAGGTAGAATTAGATATTCTTATTTAAACGGTAGAGTTAGATATTCTTATCTAAAAGCTAAAAGGACTCAAATCACAAACCTTCTTGGCAATCATATCATATTCTTTCTTTAATAATTCCACAACTTTTTTCTCTTCAGCCAAGGCTTCCTCAATATCCAGTCGTTTTTCTCGAAGTTGAAGGGTGTTTTCAAATAATGCTGGGTCACAAGCTGTATAAGCAAGGCAGGTGACAGATGTGACAAGATTTATCCTTTTTTAAACCAAATTTACCAAGATGGCACAATGATAGTTCATTGCCTCAATGGAGCAGATGAGTCAAAGAACCATGAAGGATTATAGCACACAGCCAGCATTTCAGCCCACTGTGTCTGTGCTGCTCATTGCTACAGCAATCTAAAATTATTCCCACTCCTACCAATATCGCTGAATCACTCCCAAAGTATTTCCAATGCCCCATTCCCTGCCGATAGCCCTGCATTAATCCAAATCTAATCCCACTGTCCAATTTTCTCCCCATAATCCTGTAACAATCCCAAACTAATCCTACTGCCCCACTCTCTCCCCATAATCCTGTAGCAATCCCCGAACTATTCCCACTGTTCCACTCTCCCCACAACCCTGTATCAATCCTAACCTAATTCCACTGCCTCTTTCTCACCAGAGCCACGTACCAATTCCAAACTAATCCCATTGCCCCACTCTCTTCCCATAATCCTGTAGCAATCCCAAACTAATCCCACTGTCCCACTCTCCCCATTGTCCCGGATTAATCCCAAACTAATTTCACTGTCCCACTCGCCCCATAACCCCTGTATCAATTCCAAACTAATCCCACCACCTCAATCTCTCCTCATAGCCCCGAATAAATCGCAAACTAATCCCACTGCCCCACACTCTCCCATAGCCCTGTATCCATCCCAAATTAATCCCATTGCCCCACTTTCTTCCCATAATCCAGTAGCAATTCCAAACTAATCCCACTGTCTCACTCTCCCCCGATTGTCCTGGATTAATCCCAAACTAATCCCACTGTCCCACTCTCCCCATAACCCCACATTAATCCTAAATTAATCCCACTGCCCCGCACTCTCTCCATAACCCTGTATCAATTCCAAACTAATCCCACCACCTCACTCTCTCCTCATAGCCCCAGATAAATCCCAACCTAATCCCAATGCTCCACTCTCTCTCCCCATAGCCCTGTATCAATCTCAAACTAATCCCACTTCCCCACTCTCCCCATAGCCCAGTATCAGTTCCAAACTAATACCAGTACCCCACTGTCTCCCCATAGCCCTGTATCAATCCCAAACTAATCCAACTCCCCCACTCTCCCAAAGCCTTGTATCAATCCCAAACTAATACCACTGCCCTACTCTCTCCCCATACTCCTGTATCAATCCCAAACTAATCTTATTGCCCCATTGTTTCCCATGAGGTGGAGATGCCAGCGTTGGACTGGGGCAAACACAGTAAGGAGTCTCACAACACTAGGTTAAAGTCCAACAGGTTTATTTGGTAGCACAGGCCACTAGCTTTCGGAACGCTGTCCCTTCATCAGGTAAGTGGGAGTTCTGTTCACAGACAGGGCATATAAAGACACAAACTCAATTTACAAAATAATGGTTGGAATGCGAGTCTTTACAGGTAATCAAGTCTTAAAGGTACAGACAATGTGAGTGGAGAGAGGGTTAAGCACAGGTTAAAGAGGTGTGAATTGTCTCCAGCCAGGACAGTTAGTGAGATTTTGCAAGCCCAGGCAAGTCGTGGGGGTTACAGATAGTGTGACACGAACCCAAGATCCCGGTTTAGGCCGTCCTCATGTGTGTGGAACTTGGCTATCAGTCTCTGCTCAGCGACTCTGCGTTGTCGTGTGTCATGAAGGCAGCCTTGGAGAACACTTACCCGAAGATCAGAGGCCGAATGCTCGTGACCGCTGAAGTGTTCACCAACAGGAAGAGAACACTCTTGCCTAGTGATTGTCGAGCGGTGTTCATTCATGCGTTGTTGTAGCGTCTACATGGTCTCCCCAATGTACCATGCCTCGGGACATCCTTTCCTGCAGCGTATCAGGTAGACAATGTTGGCTGAGTTGCAAGTGTACGTACCGTGTTCCTGGCGGATGGTGTTCTCACGTGAGATGATGGCATCCGTGTCGATGATCCGGCACGTCTTGCAGAGGTTGCTGTGGCAGGGTTGTGTGTGTCGTGGTCACTGTTCTCCTGAAGTCTGGGTAATTTGCTGCGGACAATGGTCTGTTTGAGGTTGTGTGGTTGTTTGAAGGCAAGAAGTGGGGGTGTGGGGATGGCCTTGGCGAGATGTTTGTCTTCATCAATGACATGTTGAAGGCTCTGGAGAAGATGTCGTAGCTTCTCTGCTCCAGGGAAGTACTGGACGACGAAGGGTACTCTGTCCGCCGTGTCCTGTGTTTGTCTTCTGAGGAGGTCGGTGCAGTTTTTCGCTGTGGCGCGTCGGAACTGTCGATCGATGAGTCGAGCGCCATATCCTGTTCTTATGAGGCATCTTTCAGCATCTGGAGGTGTCTGTTGTGATCCTCCTCATCTGAGCAGATCCTGTGTATATAGAGGGTTTGTCCGTAGGGGATGGCTTCTTTAATGTGTTTAGGGTGGAAGCTGGAGAAGTGGAGCATCGTGAGGTTATCCTTGAGCTTGCGGTATAGTGAAGTGCTGAGGTGACCGTCCTTGATGGAGATGCGTGTGTCCAAGAATGCAACCGATTCCGGAGAGTAGTCCATGGTGAGTCTGATGGTGGGATGGAACTTGTTGATGTCATCATATAGTTGTTTCAGTGATTGTTCACCATTAGTCCAAAAGGAAGAAAATGTAATCGATGTATCTAGTGCATAGCATCGGTTGAAGGTCCTGTGGGGTGAAGAGGTCTTGTTCGAACCTGTGCATGAAGATGTTGGCATATTGAGGTGCGAATTTGGTCCCTACGACTGTTCCGTGTGTCTGGATGAAGATCCGGTAGTTGACGTGAAGACATTGTGGTCCAGGATGAAGCGGATGAGTTGTAAAATTGCATCTGGAGATTGGCAGTTGTCGCCATTGAGTACTGAGGCAGTTGCAGCAATGCCATCGTCGTGGGAGATGCTGGTGTAGAGTGCTGAGACATCCATTGTGACGAGGAGTGCTCCTGGTTCCACTGCTCCATGTGTGCTGAATTTCTGTAGGAAGTCCATAGTGTCGCGACAAAAGCTGGGGTTTCTTTGTACAATGGGTTTCAGGATGCCCTCGACATAGCCGGAGAGGTTCTTGCACAGGGTTCCATTGCCTGATATGATGGGACGGCCGGGTGTGCTTGCCTTGTGTATC
This sequence comes from Mustelus asterias, assembly GCF_964213995.1. NCBI lineage: Eukaryota > Metazoa > Chordata > Chondrichthyes > Carcharhiniformes > Triakidae > Mustelus > Mustelus asterias. The sequence continues at coordinate 11,912,530 of NC_135817.1, read as the reverse complement.
TGCGGGAGGCAGTAGAGATCTCCAACGCGGGGAGTACGTGGGATGAGAGCATGGAGGGTGCTCTGAAGGTCTGGATCACAGGTCTTGATCAGTCTGTTGAGTTGACAAGTGTGTTCTTTGGTCGGATCTGCGGGTAACTGTCTGTAGTGCTCCTCGTTGTTCAGTTGTTGGTACACTTCTTTGCAGTAATCCATTCTTTTCAATATGACGATGGCCCTTCCTTTGTCTGCTGGTTTGAGAGCACGGATGGCGTTGCATTGTGCTTGGATGATGTTCGGGGCTGTCTTGTGAGTGCGGCTGATGAATCTGGCATTAACGCACCTCCTGATGGCTTGGGCATACATGTCAAGTCAAGGGCAGTGTCAAGTCAAGTGAAGTCAAGAACAGTGACCATGACACCACACAACCCTGCCACAGCAACCTCTGCAAGACGTGCCGGATCATCGACATGGATGCCATCATCTCACGTGAGAACATCATCCACCAGGTACATGGTACATACACTTGCAACTCGGCCAACGTTGTCTACCTGATACACTGCAGGAAAGGATGTCCCGAGGCATGGTACATTGGGGAGACCATGCAGACGCTACGACAACGGATGAATGAATACCGCTTGACAATCACCAGGCAAGAGTGTTCTCTTCCTATTGGGAAACACTTCAGCGGTCACGGGCATTCAGCCTCTGATCTTCGGGTAAGCGTTCTCCAAGGCGGCCTTCACGACACACGACAACACAGAGTTGCTGAGCAGAGACTGATAGCCAAGCTCCGCACACATGAGGACGGCCTCAACCGGGATCTTGGGTTCATGTCACCCTATCTGTAACCCCCACTACTTGACTGGGCTCGCAAAATCTCACTAACTGTCCTGGCTGGAGACAATGCACATCTCTTTAACCTGTGCTTAACCCTCTCTCCACTCACATTGTCTGTACCTGTAAAGACTCGCATTCCAACCATTATTTTGTAAGTTGAGTTTGTGTCTTTATATGCCCTGTTTGTGAACAGAACTCCCACTCACCTGATGAAGGGGCAGCGCTCCGAAAGCTAGTGGCTTGTGCTACCAAATAAACCTGTTGGACTTTCACTTGGTGTTGTGAGACGTCTTAGCATTCTGTCCCCATTGTCCTGTATCAATCCCAAACTAATCCAACTGACCCACTCTGTCCCAATCGCCCTGTATCAATCCCAAACTAATCCCACTGCCACACTCTGTCCCCATAGCCCTGAATAAATCACTTTTGACATTGATACTTTTATTTGCTTCAGTGACTTCCACCTCCTCCCATTCCACACTCTTGTGCGTACTACTGCTCATACCCTCTTGTGTGCACTATTGCACTCACCCCCTCTTGTGCGCTCTGCTGCACTCATACCCTCTTGTGTGTATGACTGGACTCATACCTTCCTGTGTGTACTATGCCACTTGTTTAATACCTTCCTATTTAGCACTGCTGCCTCTCAGCGCCAGGGACCTGGGTTCGATTCCCGACTTGTGTCACTGTTCTCCCCGTGTCTGTGTGGGTTTTCTCCGGGTGCTCCGGTTTCCTCCCACAGTCCAAAAGACTGGTTAGATGCATTGGCCATGCTAAATTCTTCCTCAGTGTACCGAATAGACGCTGGAGTGGGGCGACTAAGGGATTTTCACAGTAACTTCATTGCAGTGTTAATGTAAGCCTACTTGTGACACTAATAATTAAACTTAAACTTAGTTGGCCTTGCAGCCCTTTGAGCCTGCTCTGCTATTCAATACTATCATGGCTGATCCGACTGTAACCTCAACTTCACTTTCCGCCTACGCTGATAACCTTTAACTCCCTTGTCAGTGAAGAATCTATCTACCTTTGTATTAAAAATATTCAATGACCCTTCCTCCCCTGTTCTCTGAGGAGAGATTTCTAGAGAGTCACAACCCTCTGAGAGAATGATTTTTTTCTCAACTCTTTCTTAAATGGGAGATCCCTTACGTTTAAACTGTTTCCCCTTGTTCTAGTCACTCCCACAGGGGGGAACATCCTTTCAGCATTCACCCTGTCAAGTGCCTGCAAGATCTTATATGTTTCAATAAGTTTAACTCTCATTCTTCTAACTCCAATGGATACAGGCCCAACCTGGCCAATCTTTCCTCATAAGATAGCCTCCATCCCAGGAATTGAATATATCTGCAGTAGAATGTTTATATCCACGAAATTGTCTTTTCATCGAAACCCACTACTTTTCCCAAAAGCCGTGACTTGGATTTGATATTTTGACCGGGACTCTGAGAGATTGGATTGTGCAATCTGAGCATGTGCAGTGTGCTGCATTGATTTTTCATCTGCTTCTATTGGAGTTTAAACCAGCTATTATTTTAAAATCACTTGAAGGAAAGCAAAAGGATAAATTTCAGAAGCTTTGTCGAAGTGAAGTGCATATTGTGTGCTGTCCTTAAAACAAGGACAGTATGTGTGCGTAGGGCCTTGTCAATATGTATGCGTGTGAAAGTGTGTGTGAAGTGAGTGACATAAGGGACAGTGGGTGAGAGTGAGATAGATTGTGTAAAAACAGAAGTTATTTATTATTTCCAGTTACTTAAGTTAAAATATTGTCACTGATTCTTTCAGTGACACATAAGAGAGACACTGATATATTTCTTACTCTCTGGACAGGCAGAGTCATCTACTCCACCATCATCAGAACCTGATTCATCCTCATCACTGTAGCCAGATTCCTCATCCGATTCTTCATCACTTTCTTCATCTGACTCTATAGGCAAAAAAATCATATCAGAACAAAATAATAGTAGCTTTACAATTACTGCCATAGCTATCAGTGTTAATATATGAAGGAAAGGAAAGTAACAGGCAGCAAAAGTAGTGCTGGAGTAAAGGATCGTGACAGTCAGATCAATCAGTCAATGAGAAAAGCACAGTAATAAAGAATGTTTGTGGGTGAAGGAGGGTGTGGGGGGGAGAGGGTGTGGGGGGGGGAGAGGGTGTTGGGGGAGGGGGAGAGGGTGTTGGGGGAGGGGGAGAGGGTGTTGGGGGAGGGGGAGAGGGTGTGGGGGGGGTTGTAGAACATAGGAAATAGAACATTACAGCGCAGTACAGGCTCTTCTGCCCACGATGTTGCGCCGACCAGTGAAACCAATCGAAAGCCCCTCTAATCTACACTATTCCAATATCATCCATATGTTTATCCAATAACCATTTGAATGCTCTTAACGTTGACGAGTCCACTACACTACTGCTGCAGGCAGGGCATTCCACGCCCTTACGACTCTCTGAGTAAAGAACCTACCTCTAACATCTGTCCTATATCTCTCACCCCTCAGTTTAAAGCTATGTCCCCTCATGTTAGCCATCACCATCTGAGGAAAAAGGCTCGCACTATCCACCCTAAGTAATCCTCTGATCATCTTGTATGCCCCAATTAAGTCACCTCTTAACCTTCTTCTCTCTAACGAAAACAACCTCAAGTCCCTCAGCCTTTCCTCATCCTGTCTTCCCACCATACCAGGCAACATCCTGGTAAATCTCCTCTGCACCCTTTCCAACACTTCCACATCTTTCCAATAATGCAGCGACCAGAACTGTACGCAATACTCCAAGTGCGGCCGCACCAGAGTTTTGTACAGTTGCAGCATGACCTCATGGCTCCGAAACTCAATCCCTCTACCAATAAAAGCTACCACACCGTATGCCTTCTTAACAACCCTATCAACCTGGGTGCCAACTTTCAGGGATCTATGCACATGGACACCCAGATCCCTCTGTTCATCCACACTACCAAGTATCTTCCCATTAGCCCAGTACTCTGTATTCCTGTTGCTCCTTCCAAAGTGAATCACCTCAAACTTTTCCGCATTAAACTCCATTTGCCACCTCTCAGCCCAGCTTTGCAGCTTATCTATGTCCCTCTGTAACCTGCCACTTCAATCCGCACTGTCTACAACTCCACCGACTTTAGTGTCATCCGCAAATTTACTAATCCATCCTTCTACGCCCTCATCCAGGTCATTTATAAAAATGACAAACAGCAGTGGCCCCAAAACAGATCCTTGCGGTACACCATTGAACCACTGAACTCTAGGATGAATATTTCCCATCAACCACTACCCTCTGTTTTCTTACAGCTAGCCAATTTCTGATCCAAACCACTAAATCACCCTCAATCCCATGTGTCCGTATTTTCTGCAATAGCTTACCATGGGGAACCTTATCAAACGCTTTGCTGAAATCCATATACACCACATCAACCGCTTTACCCTCATCCACCTCTTTGGTCACCTTCTCAAAGAACTCAATAAGGTTTGTGAGGCACGACCTACCCTTCACAAGACCGTGCAGACCATCCCTAATCAAATTATTCCTTTCTAGATGATTATAAATCCTATCTCTTATAAGCAAATATTGGGGTTGTGGAGGGGAAGCGGGTGTGGGGGGAAGAGGGTGTGGGGGGAAGAGGGTGTGGGGGGAGACGGTGTGGGGGGTTGAGAGTGTGGGGGGAGAGGGTGTGGGGGGAGAGGGTGTGGGGGGAGAGGGTGTGGGGGGAGAGGGTGTGGGGGGAGAGGGTGTGGGGGGGGTGAGAGTGTGGGGGGGGTGAGAGTGTGGGGGGGGTGAGAGTGTGGGGGGGGGGTGAGAGTGTGGGGGGGGTGAGAGTGTAGGGGGGGATGGTATAGGGGGAGAGGGCATGGGGAGGAGAGGGTGTTGGGGGGGGAGAGGCTGTTGGGGGGGAGAGGCTGTTGGGGGGGGAGAGGCTGTTGGGGGGGGAGAGGTTGTGGGGGGAGAGGGTGTGGGGGGGAGAGGGTGTGGGGGGAGAGGGTGTGGTGGGGAGAGGGTGTTGGGGGGAGAGGTTGTGGGGGGAGAGGGTGTGGGGGGGAGAGGGTGTGGGGGGAGAGGGTGTGGGGGAGAGGGTGTTGGGGGGGAGAGGGTGTTGGGGGGGAGCGGGTGTTGGGGGGAGAGGTTGTGGGGGGAGAGGGTGTGGGGGGAGAGGGTGTGGGGGGAGAGGGTGTGGGGAGGAGAGGGTGTGGGGAGGAGAGGGTGTGGGGGGGAGAGGGTGTGGGGGGGAGAGGGTGTGGGGGGGAGAGGGTGTGGGGGGGAGAGGGTGTGGAGGGGAGAGGATGTGGGGGGTAGAGGGTGTGGTTTGTAAAAGAGGAAGTTAAACCATTTATCCCTTTTGTATAAACCACAGGCTGGTAATTAGACTTAGAGAATGTCAACTTTGTGGTTGGGAACAAAGGAGATAGTTGAGATGCAGTCAAGTCTGAAGGGAAATGAAAATAAACACAGTTGTCAATGGAGTTTCTCTCAAAGCACTGAATTGTGAAATTGACAGAGGACAAGTCTTTCCAGGAGAGTACAGAGGGTTTCAAAGGTATCAGCTTGATCGGAAGCCTCAGAAACTTCAAATCAAAACTGTGTGCATACATTGGAGCTGAGCACACAACCCCCTCCTCCGCCCTCCCTATAGTGAAACTGACAGCTGCTCTCTCTGACAGTTTCTTGGGTCAACCTCATGCCTGGATGGTGTGGGGGAGGATGCCTCTCACTGCTGAGAGGCACTGGTGGTGCCCCCTATACCTCGGAATCCAACACACCAGGTCTATACTTGTGAGGACCTGTACTAAAGCCCATCTGATGCAGATCTGATGCGGAGGCGGGTGAATAGCGGGAGGGAATTGAATCAGGATTCAAGCCCGTTAATCAGAGGTAAAACAGTGTATTTGAATATTTACTGAGTTCCTGCCCACTCTGGCTGGGACCCCATCAGGGCCAGTGTGGCAGATCAGGAGCATTGGGATGGGTTCGACGATCAGAACATGCCCAATTCTCTGGGCCATTGCGATTCTCCTTGGGATCTATCAGGCCTACAGAATCCCTCCCATTGATTATTTTTGCACAGCAAGTTGTGTCTTTCAGTGTCCTTAAGAAAAACACGTAATGTTGGGCCCGATTTTACCATTTAGAGACTAAGTGCCGGGTGCGGGTGTCAAATAGATCCGAGCCCGGAGGCCGCGCTCCAGCGTGCCCATACGCTTTTTCCCGGCGCCGGTCCAGTGGGCGGGGCTTAGCGCCGCTGGAACGATATGCGCAGTTAGGAAAAAATCTGACGGAACGCGCCCGGGCACGAAAAAAAAAGCAGAGAGTAGGAAAGAGCCTATCTGCCGTTCATCCTCTGGTCGGGGGGGGCGGAGGAGGGTGGGGTGGGAGGAGGTGTGACTTATCATCCCCTGGGGGGGGTGGGAGGGGAGGGAGGGTGACGTCTCATTCCCTGGGGGGCGGGAGGAGAGGGGGTGTGACGTCTCATCCTCTGGTCGGGGGGGGGTTCCGCGCTGTCTGTCTGCGGCCGATCCCTCCTCGCACCATCACTGGTACACTACCAGCCACAGATTACTCTTCCCTGCAGGAGCAAGAGAGCGGGAGAGATGGCTGTGGCTGGTAGTGTACCAGTGATGGTGCCAGGAGGGATCGCAGACACGCAGCGGAACCGCCCCCCCCCCTCCCCCTTGACCAGAGAATGAGACGTCACACCCCCTCTCCCCTCCCACCCCCCACCACCAAGAGGATGAGACATCACACCCCCCTCCCCTCCCAGCCCCCACCACCCAGAGGATGAGACATCACATCCCCTCTCCCCTCCCACCCCCCCAGGGGAAGATAAGTCACACCCCCTCCCCTCCCACCCACCTGCAAGAGGGCGATGTGGGCCCGCCCCCTCTCCTCATCCCACCACCCCCCCACCAGTGTTCCAACTGGGCCCGCCCCCCCCCCCCCCCCTCCTCCAGCAGACGCCAGCAGACCTGTGTGAAGCCCGGTTACTTCAGCCGTGGCTTGAAGTCAGTGTCCAGGAACGTGCTGCAGGCTGTCGAAGGACTGAAGGTGAGTGGGAAGGATGGTGGAGGGAGACCACGATCGAAGTAGGTTAGGGGTGTGCTCTGCCGGGGGGGCCTGCCTCCCAGAGGGGTCCAATCCTGGGGGTGGGGGGCTTGCCTCCCAGAGGGGTGCGATCCTGGGGTGGGAGAGGGGGTTGGGGGGATCTGCCGGGGTGGTTAGAGGGGGTGTCCGCGAAGGGTGGGCCTCGGCGATTAACCCTGCCGAATAAAAGTATAAGTTGGACTTTTATTTATCAGGTCGGTAAAGGCGCGGACGCGAATTGGGCCGAACGCTGGTAAAGGGGGAATTGATGGTAAAGTTGGGCACGCGCTTCATTAAGTCGATTTAAATGCATGCAAATGCATTCCAATCGTCACGCCGACCGATTTGCACGCGCAACGGAACGGCGCCCGAATCGGCTGTTGGTAAAGGCGCGATCCGCTAGGAATTGGGTGCGGATCGCGGCATGGGCCCGACGCCCAACTTTACCGCCATTTTACGCCCGAAAACCGGTGCGAAGATTTGGTAAAATCGGGCCTGTTGTGTCAAACTTTGGGGATAATTCTCTCAAAAAATTTCTAAATGTTGAATTCATGTCAAAAGACTAAATCCCACTGTCTTTTTTAGCGGAATTTTCAAAATGAATCTCCCACACTGTGCATCACAAAGTGCCCTAGCGTGATTCACATGAAAAAGCTGTGGATGAGGCCTATTCCCTTTGGAGAGGCCGGCAGCATAGCGCAGGGCGGACCACTGTGCATGCGCCGAGATCGCGCATGCACAGTAGGCCTACACTACCGGCCTTCCGATCACTGGTCAGCTCGATTGCTGACCAGCCTACGACCCCACATCTCTGCCCCTCCAATCCCCCCACGCCTTAATCGCTGGCCCCCCCGGGCAAACATCGCCCCCCCCACCCCCCCTTCCGGCCCACCTTGATCTCTCCCCCACCCCCACCCCCCGACAGTCCCACTCTTCCCCCCACCCCCCGACAGTCCCAATCTCCCCCAACCCCAGCAGTCCCGATCTCCCCCACCCCCCTCCAACACTGGCAGCCCCCAACCCCCTCCCTCCACCACCCACAGTCCCGACCATCCCCCACCCCGATGGCCAGCCCTGATCTCTGTCACCAAGCCTGAATGGCAGCGAGACCCCCACCCCCACCGACCTCCCCCACAGGCCCTGCCCCTACATTAGGCCCCCCATTAGGCCCCACACCCTTGGCATTGCCTGATGCTTGGTGGGCAGTGCCAAGATGCTCCCTTGGACATTGCCACTTTGCTCCTATCATTGTAATCCTCTATTCCACCCTTAAATGCTTATCTACTTCCCCCTCAAATGCCTCAAAGTATTCTCTTTAGGAATAGTGACTTCCACATTCTTGCCACTCTCGAAAAATGGAAAGTAGCCTATCGTCCTCTAGTGGTATTTCATTTTTTTTCTATCACTCTGGATATGACAGGAACATCAATAAAAAAAGGAAGGCTGTGGTGAGTAAATAACCATTAAGGAATGGTATTGGGGTATTGCAGTTCACTCCAAGACTCTGAATTGCCATGACAACACTCCTCAGCCTTCTGGCTAAGACCTAGCATCAGATCAAGCTCAAGATCAGGTGCAATGCCTTTTCTTGTCAGCTTGGATCTTGCACATCTCTCTTGTCAAATGATGAGATGACAATGAGAGAAAAAAGGGGTGATGTAATGAATAGATCAATCAAAACTCAGAGGATAAAGTCCTGATGGATTGCATCCACATATTTTAAAAGAATCTAGGGGTGAGATAACAAAGGCATGACTACACATATTTAACAACTCATCAGAAAAAAAGTGTAGCGTCAGAGGACTGGAGGATAATTAATTTAAAGCCTATAATTAAGATTGGGGACAGAACACGCCCAGTGAATTATAGACTGGTCAGTTTAACATTGGTGGTAGGAAAAATAATGCTAACAGTGCAGGGCTTTGATTCCCATTCTGGGCACGGTAGACTTGGGGCCTGCCTCCTTGCTTTGCCCCTGAGAGTGGAAAGCATTGATTAATCAGCATTGATAAACAGCCAAGAAGATAACTCAGAATGGAGCATTGGCAGGCAATGAGCCAAGGACCTAACTCAGACAAAGCATTAATGAAAGAATGAGCAGAGAGTGTAATGTATTGTAGTAGATGTAATTTATCTGGATTTTCAAAAGATCTTTAAGAAGTTGCCTCATTATAGAATAATGAATAAAGTCAGAGGACGTGGAGTCAGGGACAATGATTGCGAGCTGTTATAATGACAGAAAACAGAGAGTGGGAGTAAAGGGTGGCAGAAGGTGGGGAGTAGCATTCCACAAGGATCAGGGCTGGGCCCACAGCTGTTCACAGTTTACATTCAAGAATTGGACTTTGGAATCAAAATACAGTTTCTGAATTTGTGGATGACACGACGTTGGGGTGGCGGGGATAGTCAATACTGAGGAGGACTGCAATAACTTACAGGATGACATTAATAAACTCGCAGAATGAGCAAATAATTGGTAAATGAAGTTCACTCCAGATAAATGGGAGGTGGTACATTTTGATAGGAAGAATTGGGGGGGGGCGGGGTGCGAGGGGGGTGACATTACTTGGAAGTCTAGATGGGGAAGGGGAACAGAGGGATTCAAGAGTGATAGGAAAAAAAAAGAAATACCAGTAGAGGACGATAGGCTACTTTCCATTTTTCGAGAGTGGCAAGAATGTGGAAGTCACTATTCCTAAAGAGAATAGTTTGAGGCATTTGAGGGGGAAGTAGATAAGCATTTAAGGGCGGAATAGAGGATTACAATGATAGGTTTAGATGAAGAAAGATGGGAGGAGGCTCGAGTGAAGCATAAACACCAGCATGGAGTGGTTAAGCCAAATAACCTTTGACCCCATAGTGGACGCACATAGACTGAAGCAACGCAGGGTAACTCGAGATGGCCAATGATAGCAATTGTACCAATGGGTATCTATTCACTGAGAAATGATTGAAAACGCCATGAGTGGTTCGTGTTTCACTGTGGTTGTCATTCACTGTGGTTGTCATATAACAGAAATGTTATGTGTTATAGTTGCAGTGAGAGTTTCCAGTTTTGCCATTCTTCTTTAATCCAACTTAAAATTCAGATTTAAAGAAATAATCCTTAAAAAATATTGGTGGAAATGAACATGAGACTGAATTTATCACTCATTTCCTGAATCTCATTTAGTGTGCACACCTGCTGAGATTTTTGCTTCACTTTTTCTTCTCCGTTTGATTTTCTTCTTGAAGACTTTGGTGAGAAAATCAGCATGTTTGTTATTTTCACCGAGAGACATCAGGAAGGTGGCATGAAGGGCCTTCTCTTTCTCCTGTTGTTTAGCGACATCTCGCTTTTTGCTTTCTAACTGTTGCAGACATTCCTCTGATTTAATCTGTAATAGAAAGTACAGTAGTTTGTGTCAGAGTTAAGGACTGAAGGTTTGATTCTGCAGAGTAAAGGAGTGCTTGGTGACTAAGTATCACCAAAGAACAATCAGTTCAGCAGCAAAAACCACTCAACCTAGTGAGAACCTGTGTTTATTCAGTATCTCGACACACCTTCAGGCTCAAAGAGCTTTACAACCAAGTAACTACCTTTTGAAATGCAATCACCATTCTTCATTCACCAAGGATACAGCCCATTAGTATTTGCATTCCTTCTTATTCATCCCAATAGTGCAGGTCTGTCAAAGGTGAAGTTAAACAGGCCCAAGGAGCAGACCTATCCATACCTGCAGCATAGAGGCCTGGCCAAATTTTCCAACATAAGCCTCTTCTAATTGAAAGTGGGACTCAGGTAAAGCATGCCCAGAAACACTGGCCCTCAGCACAGTCAGCTCACAATCAAAAAGTCTGATGAGGATATAGCACCTGTACGTCTGCCTCCACGTTGCACCCTGTTTTGTAAAAATACATTTGGTGAATGTAACCTTTTATATTTCAATCCTCAGACCATTGCCATTCTCTCAAGCCCTGAATACCAATTCTGGAGAGATCCCAATATTACCCCTGCAGTGCCTTCTTCAGCTTCCATCTGACCTCAGGAGAAGACATCTCAGTGCTTCTTCAATGTTTAAAATGCTGCTCAAAGCTTTTAATTGTCTCTATTTTACATCTTGCCTAAGTTACTATAACTAGTTGGTTGGTTATCAAGTCATGAATGACAGCTTCTGGGAAATCCGTGGTGGGGACTCGGCAGTATGTTGTCTATTTTTCACCATTCTGCTCCTGCAACAAAAGTTAACTTCCCACATTTTGGTACTCAAACAAATCTTTTTGTGCAAGGAATTAAGACTCCATGCAACCTTCAGCTATCACCACCCTAGACATCCAAGGTCAATCAGTTTTCTCTTGCATCATCGTAACATCACTCCAACTTTTAATGACTTCTTTCAGGCTCCAGAAGGCTACTATTTTTCTGCCCAAGTTCAAGTATCACTACATGTTACCCCACCTCTCCAAATCCCATCAGTCCTGAACAAAACAGCAAGACAAAGCTGCCGCACCTTCTCCTGGACCCTGTGGCTTCTTGCTGGTTGATTTTCCACATTGTAGCACCAGCTATACTTGAGAGTGGCATGAGATATAAAAGATGATTCAGGACAGCACAGTGGCACAGTAGTTAGTACAGCTGTCTCAGTGCCAGGGACCTGGGTTTAATTCTGGCCTTGGGTGTCTGTGTGGAGTTTGCACATCCTCCCCATTGTCTGTGTGGGTTTCCTCCACTGGGTGCTCCGGTTTCCTCCCACAGTCCAAAGATATGTATGTTAGATGGATTGGCCATGCTAAATTGCCCCTTAGTGCCCAAAGATGTGTAGGTTAGGTGGATTAACCATGCTAAATGCCGGGGTTTCAGGAATAGGGCAGGGAAGGTAGGGGGAGCGGGCCTGGGTTGGATGCTTTTTTGGAGAGTTGGTGCAGACTCGATGGGCCGGATGGCCTTTTTCTGCTTTGCAGGAATTCTATGATTGATGTACAGGGAAAGGGCAGAAGAGTGACTAATCGGATAGCTCTTTCTGAGACCTGGTAGACCACAAAACCCCACTTTCTGTTCTGTTTCCTCCTGTGATTCCATAGACCTACTCCACAGCTTCATCTGTGTGGCTGAAATATCAAATCAGTGACTGTCTGCTATGTTGGAAACTCCCATTAAAAATGTGACAGGACAGATGTTACCAGCTGTGACCATACCTAATTTGGAAAAAAAACATTGCCCGTGTTGACATAGGACTTTTGAATGGAACCAAGACTGAAACATTATAATAATATACTTGTCGGTCTGCTGTGATAATACATGGTGAGTCAGAGAATACAATTTGTCACGTGTAATGTGTGTCCCAATTGGGCTACAGATGGTGCAATCTTTCCTGTACAATAGTATCAAGCTGTTAAGCAAGATGCTGCTGTATCACTGCAATCTCAGCATGCTAACTACAATTAATTGGAAACTTTTTGATGGATATTCATATTTATAAATATCTGTGAGTCAACATTTTAATATCAAATATTAAGCAAAAACGAATACAATTCATTTACAATATTAAAGCATTAAAATATATGAATTGAAAATTTTAAAATATTGAACAGCTGAGAATGTTCATCAGTATTCACTGAATCATTATTTTTAAGGTTTCTACTTGTGAATATTTATTATAGAATCCCTATAGAGAAGAAGGAGGCCATTTGGCCTATTGAGTCTGCAACGACTCTCCAAAAGAACATCTTACCCAGGTCCCAACCTGCTCTATTCCCATAAACCCATGCATTTACCATGGCTAATCCACCTAAGCTACACATCTTTAGACACTTACAGAACAATTTAGCATGGCCAGTCCACCTAATCTGCATATGTTTGGACTGTGAGAGTAAACGGGAACACCCGGAGGAAACCCACGCAGACATGGGGAGAACATGCAAACTCCACAGTCACCCAACATAGAACATAGAACATTACAGCACAGTACAGGCCCTTCGGCCTTCGATGTTGCACCGACCTGTGAAACCAATCTAAAGCCCATCTAACCTACACTATTCCAATATCATCCATATGTTTATCCAATGACCATTTAAATGCCCTTAATGTTGGTGAGTCCACGACTGTTGCAGGCAGGGCATTCCACGCCCTTACTACTCTCTGAGTAAAGAACCTACCTCTAACATCTGTCCTATATCTCTCACCCCCCAATTTAAAGCTATGTCCCCTCGTGCTAGCCATCACCATCCGAGGAAAAAGGCTCTCACTGTCCACCCTATCTAATCCTCTGATCATCTTGTATGCCTCTATTAAGTCACCTCTTAACCTTCTTCTCTCTAATGAAAACAGCCTCAAGTCCCTCAGCCTTTCCTCATAAGACCTTCCCACCATACCAGGAACATCCTGGTAAATTTCCTCTGCACCCTTTCCAATGCTTCCACATCCTTCCTATAATGCGGTGACCAGAACTGTACGCAATACTCCAAGTGCAGCCGCACCAGAGTTTTGTACAGCTGCAACATGACCTCATGGCTCCGAAACTCAATCCCTCGACCAATAAAAGCTAACACACCATACACCTTCTTAACAACCCTATCAACCTGGGTGCCAACTTTCAGGGATCTATGCACATGGACACCGAAATCTCTCTGCTCATCCACACTACCAAATATCTTACCATTAGCCCAGTACTCTGTATTCCTGTTACTCCTACCAAAGTTGGCGGCACGGTAGCACAGTGGTTAGCACTGCTGCTTCACAGCTCCAGGGTCCCGGGTTCGATTCCCGGCTCGGGTCACTGTCTGTGTGGAGTTTGCACATTCTCCTTGTGTGTGCGTGGGTTTCCTCCGGGTGTTCCGGTTTCCTCCCACAGTCCAAAGATGTGCGGGTTAGGTTGATTGGCCAGGTTAAAAATTGCCCCTTAGAGTCCTGGGATGTGTAGGTTAGAGGGATTAGCGGGTAAAAATATGTGGGGGTAGGGCCTGGGTGGGATTGTGGTCGGTGCAAACTCGATGGGCCGAATGGCCTCCTTCTGCACTGTAGGGTGTCTATGTCTATGACTATGTCTATGTCTATGAATCACCTCACACTGTTCCGCATTAAACTCCATTTGTCACCTCTCAGCCCAGCTCTGCAGCTAATCTATGTCCCTCTGTAACTTGCAACATCCTTCCGCACTGTCCACAACTCCACCAACTTTAGTGTCATCCGCAAATTTACTAACCCATCCTTCTATGCCCTCATCCAGGTCATTTATAAAAATGACAAACAGCAGTGGCCCCAAAACAGATCCTTGCGGGACACCACTAGTAACTGAACTCCAGGATGAACATTTCCCATCAACCACCACCTTCTGTTTTCTTACAGCTAGCCAATTTCTGATCCAAACCGCTAAATCACCCTCAATCCCATGTGTCCGTATTTTCTGCAATAGCTTACCATGGGGAACTTTATCAAACGCTTTACTGAAATCCATATACACCACATCAACGGCACAGTAGCACAGTGGTTAGCACTGCTGCTTCACAGCTCCAGGGACCTGGGTTCGATTCCCGGCTTGGGTCACTGTGTGGAGTTTGCACATTCTCCTCGTGTCTGCGTGGGTTTCCTCCGGGTGCTCCAGTTTCCTCCCACAGTCCAAAGATGTGCGGATTAGGTTGATTGGCCATGCTAAAATTGCCCCTTAGTGTCCTGAGGTGCGTCGGTTAGAGGGGTTACTGCGTAAAATATGTAGGGCCTGGGTGGGATTGTGGTCGGTGCAGACTCGATGGGACGAATGGCCTCTTTCTGTACTGTAGGGTTTCTATGATTTCTATGAACTGCTTTACCCTCATCCACCTCTTTGGTCACCTTCTTAAAGAACTCAATAAGGTTTGTGAGGCACGACCTACCCTTCACAAAACCGTGTCGACTATCCCTAATCAAATTATTCCTTTCTAGATGATTATAAATCTTATCTCTTATAATCCTTTCCAAAACTTTGCCCACAACAGAAGTAAGGCTCACCGGTCTGTAATTACCAGGGTTGTCTCTACTCCCCTTCCTGAACAAGGGGACAACATTTGCTATCCTCCAGTCTTCTGGCACTATTCTTGTAGACAATGACGACATAAAGACAAAGCCAAAGGCTTTGCAATCTCCTCTCTAGTCTCCCAGAGAATCCTAGGATAAACCCCATCCGGCCCAGGGAACTTATCTATTTTCACACTTTCCAGAATTGCTAACACCTCCTCCTTATGAACCTCAATCCAGTCTAGTCCAATAGCCTGTATCTCAGTATTCTCCTCGACAACATGGTCTTTTTCCTGAGTGAATACTAATTAAAAATATTCATTTAGCGCCTCTCCTATCTCTTCGGACTCCATGCACAACTTCCCACGACTGTCCTTGACTGGCCCTAATCTTACCCTAGTCATTCTTTTATTCCTGACATACCTATAGAAAGCTTTAGGGTTTTCCTTGATCCTACCTGCCAAAGACTTCTCATGTCCCCTCCTGGCTCTTCTTAGCTCTCTCTTTAGGTCCTTCCTGGCTAACTTGTAATTCTCAAGCGCCCTAACTCAGCCTTCACGTCTCATCTTTAGATAAGTCTCCTTCTTCCTCTTCACAAGAGATTCAGCTTCTTTAGTAAACCACGGTTCTCTCGCTCGACCACTTCCTCCCTGCCTGACAGGTACATACTTATCAAGGACACACAGTAGCTGTTCCTTGAACAAGCTCCACATTTCAATTGTGCCCATCCCCTGCAGTTTCCTTCCCCATCCCATGCATCCTAAATCTCACCTAATCGCATCATAATTTCCTTTCCCCCACTATAACGCTTACCCTGCGGTATATACCTATCCTTTTCCATCGCTGAAGTAAACGTAACCGAATTGTGGTCACTATCGCCAAAGTGCTCACCTACCTCCAAATCTAACACCTGGCCTGGTTCATTACCCAGTACCAAATCTAATGTGGCCTCGCCGCGCCTCTTGTTGGCCTATCTACATACTGTGTCAGGAAACCCTCCTGCACACATTGGACAAAAACTGACCCCTCTAAAGTACTCGAACTATAGTGTTTCCAGTCAATATTTGTAAAGTTAAAGTCCCCCATAACCACTACCCTGTTACTTTCGCTTCTATCCAGAATCATCTTTGCAATCCTTTCCTCTACATCTCTGGAACTTTTCAGAGGCCTATAGAAAGCTCCCAACAGGGTGACCTCTCCTTTCCTGTTTCTAACCTCAGCCCTTGCTACCTCAGTAGACGAGTCCTCATCAAACGTCCTTTCTGCCACCGTAATACTGTCTTTTACTAACAATGCCACACCTCCCCCTCTTTTACCACCTTCCCTGATCTTACTGAAACATCTAACCTGCAACTGTCCCTACTCTATCCATGTCTCCGAAATGGCCACAACATCGAAGTCCCAGGTACCAACCCATGCTGCAAGTTCACCCACCTTATTCCGGATGCTCCTGGCGTTGAAGTAGACACACTTCAAACCACCTTCCTGCCTGCCGGTACACTCCTGCGACCTTGAAACCTGATTCCTGACCTCACTACTCTCAACCTCCTGTACACTGGAGCTACAATTCAGGTTCCCATCTCCCTGCTGAATTAGTTTAAACCCTCCCGAAGAGCATTAGCAAATTTCCCTCCCAGGATATTGGTACCCCTCTGGTTCAGGTGTAGACCATCCCGTTTGTAGAGGTCCCACCTACCCCAGAATGAGCCCCAATTATCCAAGTATCTGAATCCCTCCCTCCTGCACCATCCCTGTAGCCGTGTTCAATTGGCCGGATTGGTTCAATTGGTTCAACCGAGGCCGGAATTGAACCCAGGTCCCTGGCACTGTGAGACAGCAGTGCTGACCACTGTGCCATGGTATCACATGCCCAATTCCCTTTTGAAAGTTACTTTTCATTATTGCTATCACCACACTTTCAGACAACGTGTTCCGGGTCATAAAAACTCAGGGTAAAATTTAAAAGCAATTTTGTCAATTGTCTGGTACCAAGTAAATAGCTCTTTCAGAGAGTTAGCATCACAACTACAGGACAAATGGTCAATCAACATTGAATGTGATAAGGGTGAGATTGTGCTAAGAGATGAGGATGTCGGTTTTAGAGTGCTAGCATAGGCAGAATAGGATGGATCACAGAATTATTACACCACAGAAGGAAGCCTTTCGGTTATCTTGTCTGCACCGGCTCTCTAGATGACTTAGTGTCATTCTCTTGCCTTTTCCACATACCCCAGCACATTGTTTCTATTTAAATAATCATCTAATGCCCTCTTGAATGTCTCAATTGAACCTGCCTCCACCACACTTCCAGGCAATGCATTCCAGACCCAAACCAACTGTTGTGTGAAGACATTTATTCTCGCATTACATTTGCTTCTTTTGCAAATCATTTTAAATCTGTACCCTCTCGTTCTTGACTCTTTTACAAGAACAGCTTCTCCCTATCTATACTCTGTCCAGCCCCCTCATGATTTTGAACATCTCTCGCAAATCTCCTATTAGCTTACTTCTCTCCAAGGAGAACAGTCCCAATCTCTCGAATCTATTCTCATAACTGAAGTTTCTCATCCCTGGAATCATTCTTGTAAACCTCTTCTGCACTCTCTCCAATACATTTATATCCTTCCTATAGTGTGGCACCCAGAACTGTACACAATATTCTAGCTGAAGTCTAATGTCTTGTATAAGTTCAGTATAACCTAGAAATCATAGAAATCATAGAAACCCTACAGTGCAGAAGGAGGCCATTCGGCCCATCAAATCTGCACCAACCACAATCCCACCCAGGCCCTACCCCCACATATTTACCCGCTAATCCCTCTAACCTACGCAGGACTCTAAGGGGCAATTTTTAACCTGGCCAATCAACCTAACCTGCACATCTTTGGACTGTGGGAGGAAACCGGAGCACCCGGAGGAAGCCCACGCAGACACGAGGAGAATGTGCAAACAGACAGTGGCCCAAGCCGGGAATCGAACCCAGGTCCCTGGAGCTGTGAAGCAACAGTGCTAACCACTGTGCTACCTCCTTGCTCTTGTACTCTATGCCCCCATTAATAAAGCTCAGGATACGGAATGCTTTATTAACTGCTCTCTCCACCTGTCTTGTTACCATCAATGATCTATGTACATATGCACCCTGGTCCCTCTGTTCCTGCACTCCCTCATTTCATATTGTCTCTCCATGTTCATCGCACCAAAATTAATCACCTCACAGTTCTCTGTATTGAACTTCATCTGCCACCTAGCTGCTCACTCCACCAACTTGTCTATGCCCTTTTGATGCTCTACACGGTCTTCCTCACAGTTTACAATGCTTCCAAGTTTTGTGTAATCCACAATCGTTGAAATTACCTTCTGCACACCACGATCAAGATCATTCATATATATCAGGAAAAGCATGGGTCTGAATACCGACCCCTGGGGGACTCCACAACAGATCGGAAGATTTGTGGTGGAGTCCCCCAGGGGTCGGTATTCAAGCCCCGAAAAATAGCCATTGACTATTACATTCTTCTTCACTTCCTGAATGCACCCTTTTAGGTAACTCTCCAGTGAATGAGTGCAACGTGAGTTCTATAGAAATATTGCCGGTCACTGCCTTTTAGTTGTAGACATAGAATGAAATAAAAAGATTCAATAAAAAGTTTTAAAATGATGGTAGTTCATTCCAGAAAAGCTTTATTCTCCACAAAACCAAAGAGAAACTAATTGATTGCTCACCTGTGTCTCCAGCCGGTCAGTGGTGCGTTGGTTGACACGTTCCTGCAAAATATCCTCACTCTTTTCAAACTCCTTCAAGAGAAGGACCTCTTCGAAAAGTGTAACATGCCGTAGGTCAGCCATCTTCATAGCAATGTCCAGCTTGCATTTCTGGTGGCAAATGACCCGAAGTTCTGCATCAAAGTTCTTTATCAAATCATTGATCTGGAGACAGAATTGCATTAAAGGTGAAATCTGAAAGCTGCAGGAAATTGGCCATACTTCCTATTGAAGAATCCCCACCATTCCACAGTTACATCACACTTTCAATAAATAACTCTTCTTGTTTTCCAATGAATAGTTTGAGTTCGTGGCTCACTGGACTTGACTCTTTCAAATACATTCAACTTCGTCCCAGTAGAAACTGTGGTGTGGGAGAGTTAAACCCAGTAGAAACTTCCAATCAATGCTATTCCAAGAACTATAGTTTGCATGGCTGTTATTGAATTATTAGCAACATGCTATATCTTTAAGCCATACTAAACTGAGGGACGGGAAACTGTGTAGAACCCCTCCAGCTGTATGCCTGACATGGATTGTACATTTTGAATATCAGGAGTAATGAAAGTGTATCGGGGTACCTCCAAGTGAAAATGCTCTGTGCACTTTCCGTAATATCCTATTTTAAATGTTTTGCCCTTGGATATATGCTTGACATGTAATGTGAATAATAAAAATTAACTGTATTGCAATTATATTGAGGCAGCTCATAGTGGACATGCTGCATGGTGTAAAATTGATTTGTTTATTGTTTTTAGGCCATTCGGCCCATCGAGCCTGCTCAACCACTCAATCAGATAATGGCTGATCATCTACCTCAATGCCACTTTCCCACACTATCTCCATATCCCTTTATATTATTAGTCTCCAGAAATCAATTGATTTCTGCTTGAACACGCTGAATGACTGAGCTTCCACAGCCCTCTGGGGTAGAGAATTCCAAAGATTCAACACTTTGAGTGAAGAAATTTCTCCTCATCTGTCTTAAATGGCCTACCCCTTATCATGACATGATGTCCCTTGGTTTTAGACTCACCAGCCAGGGGAAACATCTTATCTACATCCATCCTGTCATGCTGTGTAAGGATTTTGTAAGTTTCAATGAGTTCACCCTCCATTCCTCGCAATTCTAGGGAATACGACACATTTCCTCAATCTCTCCCCAAACAACAGTGCCACCATCTCAGGGATTAATCTGGTGCATCTCCGTTGCACTCTCTATAGTAAGTATATCCTTCCTTAGATAAGGGAACCAGAACTGTGCACAATACTTCAGGTGTTGTGTCAACAAGGCTCTATATAATGCAACAAGACATCCTTACTCCTGTACTCAAATCCCCTCACGATGAAGGGCAACATACTATTTATCTTCCTGATTGTTTGCTGTACCTGCTTGCTCGCTTTTAGTGATTCATGAACAAAGACACCCAAGTTCCTTTGGACACCCGTGTGTCCCAACCTCTCACCATTTAAGAAATATTCTCCTTTTCTATTTTTTTGCCAAACAGCACTGCCGCCTTACAGCGCAAGGGACCCAAGTTTGATTCTACTCTCGGGTGACTGTGTGGAATTTGCACATTTGCTTCCAGGTCCTCCAGTTTCCTCCCACAGTCCAAGGATGTGCAGGTTAGTTGGATTGGCTATGCTAAATTGCTCCATAGTGTCCCAAGATGTGTAGGTTAGGGGGATTAGTGGGGTTAATGGGGTTGCGAGGATAGGGCCTGGGTAAAATGCTCCTTTTGAGAGTTGGTGCAGACACGATGGGCTGAATGGCCTCCTTCTGCACTGTAGTGATTCTATGGATCTGGTACTCGACCTGGAGTCTTGTCTCAGTCAGACCATCAAGGACCTAGCCCTACAGAGGTTGTACAAAAAGGGTGTGCTGAAGGACATGTAACTCATTGGGTTCCAAGACACATACGCGAGGTCATGGATTAGGTTCCTTTGGAATCTGGACCATGGCTCCCCCTTCCTCTATTCACTGGTAAAAAGGCAAGGGGGTCCGTAATCAGCTCCTTACACTGCTGGCTAATGACAGGTCTCTTGCCTAGGATCTGGAGGGAGTAAAAGCTCCAACCAGAGCCTATAATACTGCTCTGTTCTCTCCGGATCTGTCTGGTGAGAATACTGGCAGAGTTTTGTGGGATGGGCTGCTGCAGGTTGGCCCAGAGGGTGCCGAGAAGCTTGATGTTCCGCTTGTTTGGCAGAGTTGATCAGCGCCCTCAACAGCCTCTCGAGCGGCAAGTCCCCAGGACTGGAGGGGCTGGCCGCCAAGTTCCCAGGGTGCTCTGGGATGGCTTGACGAATGATTATGTCTGGGTCCTCGAGAAAGTCTAGTGACTGGTGAGGTGTCCTCTCGTGGTGCAGGGTTGTCATGGTCCTGCTGCTAAAGAGCGGGGGTAGTCTCCACCTTCTGTAAAACTGGCCTCTCTGCTCAACACAGGTTACAAATTCTTTGCCAGGGCAATGTCTTCTCTCCTTGGCACCATTGTAGCCACAGTACTTATATGGCTAGTCTGGTTGAGTTTCTGGTCAATGGTAACCCCCAGGATGTTGATAGTGAAGGATTCAGCAATGGCAATATCATTAAATGTCAAAGGAAGATGATTGGAATCTCTCTCAGAAATGACCATTGCCAAGTACTTCTGTGGCATGAATGTCACTTGCCACTTATCAGCCAAAACCTGAATGTTGTCCAGGTCTTGATGCATCCCCCCCCCCCCCCATTAATCACAACCATCTTCCTTTGTGACTTCAACCAGTGGAGAGATTTCCTCATGATTCCCACTGACTCCAGTTTCACTGGGATTGATGACACACTCGACCAGACACTGCCTTGATGTCAGGGGCAGTCATTCTCACCTTATTTTCTGTCATTTTAAATTTGAAATTGTTTGTAATATACTGTTATAAATTTTATGAGTAAAGTATATTTAACTCCAAACTGGGGACAGCTGATATCCAACATTACATCTTTATATCACTGACTATGAATGGATAATGTTCATCGTCATATTGATACCAGGCTGTGGTGTCCGTGAATGTGGTAGAATGCTCAGTACTGATCAGACATACTTTATTCATTCAACTTCATAAACATCGGTGGATTTTGTTCTGAGCTTTCTGTAAAACCATATGTTTTATAAAGGAATGATATTTAATTGGGTTAACTAAAACCCAGTGAATGTTTTTACTTAGGTTAACATGCCTCCTATTGTCATTGTCATCTGCAACATACCTTATTCAGGACGGCAGTTTGCAAATATAAATTTGTTTTCTCTTCGATGATTTGGATTTCCGCCTCCAGCTGTGATGGTTCTATCACCTCAGTCACTGGTGATTTTGTAGCATTTCGTTCCAGTTGCTGAACTGAGCTAGCTTCTGATGCGTTTGCAGTTTCAGATGATTTTCCAAAGTCACTGAGCTGTTCAGACATTTTCTTGCGTTTCTTGCTGGAACTGTCTTCTTCCCTGAACTCCAGCAGTTTTTCCTGGTCAATTTGGAACAACTTCTCAGGCACCTCATCAGGGTACAGACTTGGAACGATGGGAATAGGAAGATGTTGTGAAGCGTCGAGCTTCATCTGTATCGACCTCAACTCCTCAGTCAGTCTGGTGATTTGCTCAATAATATCAAGCTTTGTGTCACGAAGATTAACTACCTTTCTGCTCATTTCAACTTTAAATTCATGAATCTATAAAAGATGGTTAAAAAAAAAATCATTAAGTTGCCTGGATATAAATACCCTGATGATTGAAGTTTCATGTAATATATAATTATCCAACCATAGGATAATCCAAGAAACTTGCATGCAACATGAGCTAACAAACCTGTCCAATGTGAGTCACAGGTTAGGGGAATGTATTTGCCAGTCTGGCTTCAGAAATATGCCACATGGTGGAAATCAGTGCAGTTGGAGATGAATTTTAAGGGACATATACGATTCAGAGATTTAAAACATTCAATTATCACATTTACGGATTGTATATTTTAAGTACATAGCTCTGTACATATCTCTCAATACTTTGTACATTGTGTTACGTAAATGGCTCTGTCCACATTTCTCAATATTCTGTTCTTGTGCACTGGACCGATGTCCTGAGCCACTTCAGTCACAGCACAAGGCAGGATATATTTTCCCATTGAATCTCTCACCTGTTGCAGGGGGTGATATGTGGTGAATATAAAACTGCTACAGTCCTTTAAAAACAAACTCAATAGGTTCTTATTATGCACATAAAAGTTGTCACTTAGGTGAGACCAACAGAAATAGTCAACCAAGTTGTCTGGATCTCCTTTTCGTTGAAGAGAAATTCCTTAGATTTTTTTGTTAATCTGCCTGCAGATTTGTTTCTTGACATTTTGCCTATCTGGGTGGGGGCTTGGACAGTATGCGAGTTTGCATTATTGACTGGGTAGGGCGGAGTTGATGAAGCATAGAAACATAAAAACTAGAAGCAGGAGTTGGCCATTTGGCCCTTCGAGCCTTCTCAACCATTCATCTTGATCATGGCTGATCATCGAATTCAATGTCCTGATCCCACCTTCCTCTCAATTCCCTTGATCCCTTTAGCCCCAAGAGCTATATCTAACTTCTTCTTGAAATCAGAAACATTTTGGCCTCAACTACATTCTGTGGTAGTGAATTCCACACATTCATCACCCTTTGGGTGAAGAAATTTCTCCTCACCTCAGTTCTAAAAGGTTTTTTACCCCTTATCCTTGAACTATGACCTCTAGTTCTGGACTCCCCCATCATTGGGAACATTCTTTCTGACTCTACTCTGTCTAACCCTGTTAGAATTTAATAAGTTTCTATGAGATCCCCTCTCACTCTTCTAAACTCCAATGAATATAATCCTAACCAATGAGTTTGGTGGTCTTTTCCTGCTCCTCTATTCAGCCGTTTTTGAATTTTGTACTATGGGTGCAACATTTTATTATGATAAAAGAGGCTGTGAGAAACCAGTGCCAATAGGGAACCTGGTAGGAGCTCAAAGATTAAAAAGGTGTTGTCACATTAGTTGGGTGTACTATAAACCTCAAAATTGTGGAGAAGAGTCCAAATCTGTGACCCATCCTCCTTTTCTGGAAGGAAATCTGCAGTCAGATTAGAGAGACATTGATAACAACAAAATTATAGCACCGGGAACAGGGTGTATCGGTGTGATTATCTGCTTACTAACATAGTGGATCAGCACTGAGACACTGTTCAAGTCAAATGGTCCATGCTGTAACTGTTATGCATGTCTCTACATCCAAAAGATTTCCTACAGCCCAATATGCATGCATAATTGATTAATCCAATGAACCAGGATGTTCAGGAAGTTTTTACTGTGCTAGACAGATGCTCTACGCCATACTATTCTCACTTAGATGTACATTCAGCAGTAATTAATCAATCCTGTGCTCCTCAAAAACAGCAGGGGCCATAGATTTGGGGCTTCAACCTATGTGGAAGAGGTGAACATGATCCACAATCCACAGCAAATCCAATGAATACATACCAGCTCCTCGAGGCGAATAAGTTGATTCCTTTTCTTCTCTGCATTAATACGCAGATGTTCCGGTACAGTGTAGTCAGCAGCGGTCTTTAACTTGAAATCTCCCATGTTCTCCTGAGCTTCTTTAATTGCTGCCACATCATTGGGATCTTCATAGTTATCATCGGGTCTGCTCATGTAACTACAGAAGAAAGAGCAGTAGTGTAAAGAATCCTGCTGTGCTTCTGTTGTAGATATGATGTTCAGGCTTCTCACCCCCAACCATAAGAACATAACAACAGCAATGTGCCAATCAGCTCCTTGAGCCCATTCTGCCATTCAACAATATCATGGCTGATCAGTACTACAACTCCATTTACTTGTTATAATGTTTTAATTCATTCATGGGATGTGAGTGACACTAGCAAGGCCCAGCATTTCTTACACGTCCTTAATTGTCCTTGAGAAGGTGGTGGTGAGCTGCCTTCTTGAACCACCTATCCATGAAGTGTAGGTACACCTATAGTGCTGTTAGGGAGTTCGAGGATTTTGATCCAGCGACAGTGAAGGAACTGCGATTTATTTCCAAGTCAGGTTGATGAGTATCTTGGAGGGGAACAGGTGTTCCCTGTATCTGCCCTTGTCTTTCTAGATGGTAGAGGTCACGAATTTGCAAAGAGCTGTCAAAGGAAACCTGTAACCCTCAATATCTATCAAAATCAAAAATATATCAAAATCACCAAATTGGATGAGATATCTAAAGTTTCAGACTAATAAAGATTTGGGAGTCAGGTAGGGCCCTTCCATAATAAGCACTCCAAGGAAACTGGGATCAGCCTTCCAGTTGCCCTTTTCTACAGTCATTATCTCATTGCTGCTTGTGGGACCAAATTGGTTGATGTGTTTCTACATTTTGACATTGAGTACACTTCACTAACAACTGATTAGCTGTGAAACACAAAGTCTGTGCTATGAATGTGAAAGGTACTATAGAAATGCCATCATTTTCAACAATTTGCATTTATATAGTATAGTAAAACATCTCAAGGTGCTGCACAGGAGCATTACCAAACAAGAATTGATACTGAACCAAAGGAGACAATATAACAGGCGACCAAAAGCCTGGTCAAGGAAGTACGTTTTCGATAGCTTTGTGGGGAGAAGAAAGGGAATGCCTGAGCTTCGGGCCCTGACAGCTGAAGGCAAGGAAGGCCAGAAATGGAAAATAAATCAGGAATGCATACAACTAGAGTAAGGAGGACACAGATTTCTTGGAGGATTGTAGAGCTGGAGGAAGTTAGAAATAGGGAGGAACGAGGATATCAGGGATTTGAACACAAAGGTGTGAATTTTAAATTATGGTGTTGGTGAGCCTGGAGCCAATGTAAGTTGATAGGCAGAGGGGCAATAATGTGATACGGGCAGCAGAGCTTTGGAATAGTGCAAGTTTGTGGAAGGTGGACACATACAAGCTTAGTTTCAGGAGCATGACCTGACCTGACTGAAAACTCTTGCCTGTCGCCACACAATTTTGATTCAGCGCTTGGTTTTGACACCGAAACACAGCTGGATTGTTGCAAAGCCCAAATAAATAAAGTGGTGTGTTCAAAGGGAACTGGTGAAAGCAACAATGGGCTTGTGTGATTAGTTTCTCCAAATCCAATGGACATCAGATTGAGGACAGACACCCTCTGATCACTGTGTGTCGCTATATCATAAATATATTTGTGAGGAGTTCCTTGTTTTCCCACCTTTTACAAACACCTTTATCAAAGGAGAATCAAACAGAAATAGGGAGAAGGGGGAAGCTCATCTACACAATGTTGCTGCAAAGGCCTGGATCAGCTACTAGGTTGGCACTGGGAGTAGGAAGATTCTCTTCTCACCACCATAGTTCTGCAGCAATAGTCCTGCCACTGGGAGCTTGCCATTGACTGGCCAGGCATGTGGGAAAGAAGGACAGAGACAACGGCGCAATACCTCAAAATGGCTGTGGGATTTCCTATTACTGCACCTTCAAGGGGTGCATCAGGAACCTTAAAAAGTTTGGGGATGCCATATTAGTTCAGAACACTCAGTGCACAGAATTCAAAATATTCTCAGACTCATCAGTTGTTGAATGTCGAGCAAGTCAGAGGAGGGACCAAATATTTGAGGCCAGAATTAGGCATCCATCCAGAGGGGGGTGGCCACATCCATACTACCCCGTTCTGCACAGTGCTGTCAATAGAACTCTAGTCACTACACCTGAGTAGCTGTGACATCTTGTAAGAAAGCACTGTACTAAACATAGTTCACAATTTTCCCTCAATGACAGGTAATTCCATTAATCATTCATCACTGATCAGTTAATATCAAAACTAACTACTGGATTTTTAAAAGGAGTCAACTACAATCAATTCAATTACTACAACACCAACTCACATATATATCTACAGAAAGTGCCAGAAAAGCTCAGCAGGTCCAGCAGCATCTTTGGAGAGAGAAACAAAGTTAATGTTTTGTGTCTGAACTAGAGTCATTTGAGAGTCGAAACACTTTTTCGCGCCTCTTGCCACATGTTTCACTTTGGTGGAGGTAGCCTTCCATTGAGCCGGTGGTGGGATCTTTTGGTCCCGCCACTGTCAATGGAGTTTCCCAGTTTATGCACTTCCATACCACCGGGACCAGAATATCCCGCCGGTGGGAATGGCCGGAAAATTTCAGCCATTAATTGAGTTTCTCTCTCCACAGATGTCATCAGAACTGCTGAGTTCTCCCCCAGCACTTTCAGATTTCCAGCATCCGCTGTATTTTGCTTTTATTTCCATTTCTACCTCATCTAAGAAATTCAGACACATTATCAAATAAAATTTAACATGAGTCAACCAAGGACATATTAGTTAATCAAAGTTTTGGTCAAAGTGTTAGATTTTAAGGTTAGAGGAAGAGAAAATGATAGAGGGGGAGAAAGGTTTAGGGAGAGTGTTTTGGAGTTTAGGACGTAGGTTGCTGAAGGCATGTCCATCAATGATGGAGTGATGGAAATCAGAATACATGCACTTTTATGTTGCATGGAAGGTTTTCAGTCTTGCTTTCTTAACTTCTTTCACTGAAAAGCAAAAACATTTAAACAGTTAAAAGAGACAAAAGAAAAATCACTCACAGATCTTTCCATTCTTTTTTCCTCTGGTCAATTTTGTTCTTTGCCTTCTCTGCTTTATTCATTAAATTCTGCAGTCTGTCAGCTTGTCGCATGCCAACATTCATCTTTGTTTGTGCGTGTTGAGAATCTTTCAACAAGTCAACTTCCAGGTCTTGGTGTGCAGCCACACCTTTATCAATGCCTAAAGAAAGCAAAGCAGTAATTAATTAGATAACAAGTTGTGACACCCATTGTAGTAGCTAGCTCCTTTAAGGGGCTTGCGGCGGTTAGAAGGGTCATGTGACCCGATCACCCAATGGGGGCTTAAGGCTGTGTGTGGGTTTTTGCAGCCAGAGTAATCCTCGTGCATGGAATGAAGACACCTGCTATAGTGCTCTGTAAATTGTGTAGTGATAAAACAGTTGTTGTTCATTCACTAACTGGTGGTCCCAAATCATTTCATTTACTACAAGGCTGGCGAGGAAAACAACAGCAACTCAGTTTGCAATGGAAAATTTGTAGGGAATTTTGTTTGTAAGAGTTTCAGAACAAGTCTAATCACGTCCAAGCTGCAAAACGAAAAATAAGTAACCGTGCCTCTCTTCAGAAAATTAGGACCTTTGGATGTTGATACAGAAAACTGGGTACAGCATATATAGAGCATTGAAATATTTTTTCCATGATAATGAAATAGAGCAGGAGGATAAGAGGAAGGTCATATTGTTGACTGCATGTGGGACCCAGATGCATAATTTGATCCAAAGTTTAATATTCCTGGATATTCCTGACACAAAAACATTTGCAGAGCTCATTGAGTTAGTAAAGGATATTACCACCACAAGCCCTTGGTAATATTATAAAGATACGAATTTAACTCCACAGGGATAGCCCCAGGAGAGAGCAAAGCAGCCTTTGTAGCTCAGACAAAATGCGGAACATTGCAATTTTTGGGCAGTGTTAAACAACATGTTAAGGGACTGATTGATACGCGATGTAAACATCGCAGTGATACAGAAGAAATTGTTAGCCAAATTGGAGTTAACTTTAAACAAGGCTCTCAAAATGGCTTTAGCAACGGAGAGTGCCAAGAAGGGTGCCCAAGAACTGCAAAGTGCACAGCACAACGAGGTTCACCAGTTAGGGCAGAAAACTGTGAGCAGCAGTGGCACTGGGAGTGAAGGCACTGGTTTAAGGAAATGAAAGAGAAAAAAAAATAGAAGATTTAAGCAACAGCCTAGGAATAATGCAGAGTGCTACCAATGTTGGAAGTCACTCCCCAGAAATGTGCAGATTTAGAGATAGTAAAAAGTCTCACAACACCAGGTTAAAGTCCGACAGTTGTGAGACTCCTTACTGTACCTACCCAGTCAAACACCGGCATCCCCCCATCAGATTTAGAGAAGCAGAGTGCTTCGCGTACAGAAGAAAAGGACATCAAGGGCACAAGTGTAAAAGCAAGCAGGACCTGCCCAGTACCAACAGAGTAAATAATCTGGCACTAGTGCATAATATGGAAGATTGCCCAGTAGGTGCATGGAACGTTTTGTCATTAAATAATTTAAAAGCGGGCAAGATAGGCCCCATGACAGTGATGTGGTTAGTAAGTGGCCACCCACTGGAGATGGAGTAGACAATGGGGCGTCCGCCATGAGCATAGGTGAGCAGACCTACCAGTATCTCCAAAAAGGAGTTCAACCCCTAAGGTTGAAAAATACCACAGCTAGACTGGCCACTGTAGCCTGATGGGTATCCATAAAGCCCCCAGCAAAGCCTGAGTTTTGAGTTGAGGGTCTTTGTCCGTAATGTCTGTTGACCCCGTATTTGAGGGCAACACTACCTATACTGGCGAGGCCATCAAAATAATAGGAACAATCATGATGCAGTGAATTATAGACAGCAGTCTGCACAACTACCTTTGATAGTGGTGGCAGGCCAAGGACCGAGTTTACTGGGACATGATTGGCTCCAAGAGATCAAGTTGAATAGGCTAATTATAATCAGATCTAGGATGTGTAGTGAAGAACAGGCACAGGATGTGACTGGACAGTGGCTGTTGCTGTGCCTTGGGTTTCATTCCTGGCTCGGATCACTGTCTGTGTTGAGTTTGCACGTTCTCCCCGTGTCTGCGTGGGTTTCCTCCAGATGCTCCAGTTTTCTCCCACAGTCCCTAAAACATGCTGGTTAGGTATATTGGCCAAGGTAAAATTCTCCCTCAGTGTATCTGAACAGGTGACTAGGGGATTTTCATAGTAACTTCATTTCAGAGTTAATGTAAGCCTACTTGTGACACTAATAAATAAACTTAAACAGACAGTGATTGAACACAGAACCCTGTGTGTTGTGCGCCTGAGAGAAATATGACCCCCTGAAAGAGACACGCTCCCTGAGAATTCATGACCAAAAATACAGTTATTTATTAGTGCCTGTCCTGTGAGTTTGTGACTGAAGGCACACCAATGCCAGCAGGATCTCTATAAGAAGGAGAAACATTGGCCGCAGTAACCGGGGATCAACCACCACAGAAGAAGCAACAAGACCCTGAGTCTGGGACGTGGGAGGCATTGGAACAAAACGTGTCGGAACAGAGTCTAATCACCTCGCCTCACCTCGGGTAGTATCAAGGCCCAAGTTGTGAGTTTGGATATTTTTGTGAAGCTTTTGACACCTTTTGAATACTTTGTGTATAATGAAATAAGTCAGAGGTTAGATATTTTCTACAGAATAAAGTAAGGCAGAGGTTGAATATTTTGTGTGTAAAAATGTTTTGATATCTTTTGTAGTGGAAATTGATACTTTTGTGGTAACGTGGAAGGTACAATGAAGAAGATTGTTGAACTATAATTTGAGTTGAGTGCCTTTGTCCGTAATGTCTGTTGACCGCGTATTTGAGGGCAACACTACCTATACAGGCGAGGCCATCAAAATAATAGGAACAATCATGATGCAGTGAGTTATAGACAGCAGTCTGCACAACTACCTTTGATAGTGGTGGCAGGCCAAGGACCGAGTTTACTGGGACATGATTGGCTCCAAGAGATCAAGTTGAACGGGATGGAAATTTTTAAAATAGAAAAGGGGGGGTCTGCTCAGTCATCAAAACTATGAAGATGTGTTCCAGGAGGAACTGGGAAGATCAAAGGATTGCAAGCAAAAATCCATCTGGATCCGGAAGCTACCCCAAGATTTTTTAGGGTGAGGCCTGCGCCCTACAAGTACAAAGCAAAGTGGGCAGCACCCATTGTGCTAGTAGTCAAACCAGACAAAATTGTTCATATCTGTGGGAATACAAGCAAATGGTGAATCAGGCTGCAAAACTGGATAGGTACCCCATCCCCAAAATAGAGGATCTGTCTGAGAAGTTGGCTGGTGGTCTGACGTATACTAAGCTGGACATAAGCTACATTTACCAGCAGTTAGACACTTTATACACCTATGACTGTATGGCCAAATTCCCCTCCAACTCGATTTCCAAGTTTGCTGACGACACCACCGTAGTGGATTGGATCTCAAACAATGACGAGACAGATTCCAGGAATGAGATAGAGAATCTGGTGAACTGATCTGGCGACAATAATCTCTCCCTCAATGTCAACAAAACGAAGGAGGTTGTCATCGACTTCAGGAAGTGTAGAAGAGAACATGCCCCTGTCTACATCAACCGGGAAGAAGTAGAAAGGGTTGAGAGCTTCAAGTTTTTAGGTGTCCAGATCACCAACAATCCTGTCCTGGTCCTCCCATGCCGACACTATAGTTAAGAAAGCTCACCAACGTCTCTACTGTCTCAGAAGACTAAGGAAATTTGGCATGTCAACTACGACTCTCACCAACTTTTACAGATGCACCATAGAAAGCATTCTTTCTGGTGGTATCACAGCTTGGTATGGCTCCTGCTCTGCCCATGACCGCAAGAAACTACAAAAGGTCGTGAATGTGGCCCAATTCTTCAAACAAACCAGCCTCCCATCCATTGACTCTGTCTACACTTCCCGCTACCCCGGCAAACCAGCCAGCATAATTAAGAACCCCACGCATCCCGGACATTTTCTCTTCCACCTTTTTCCGTCGGGAAAAAGATACAAAAGTCTAAGGTCACCTACCAACCGACTCAGAACAGCTTTTCCTGCTGCCATCAGACTTTTGAATGGACCTACCTCACACTAAGTTGATCTTTCTCTGCACCCTAACTATGACTGTAACACTAGATTCTGCACTCTCTCGTTTCCTTCACTATGAACGGTATGCTTTATCTGTATAGCGCACAAGAAACAATACTTTTCACTGTATGCTAATACATGTGACAATAATAAATCAAATCAAATCAAAGAATTGGACAACGCATCAAAGGAATATGCCACCATAAATACTCAAAGGGATTGTGCCAATATAGACCACTTACTGTTTGGGGTTTCATCTGCTTGTGCCATCTTCCAATGTACTATGGAGAGTTTGCTAGAAGGTCTGCCTAAAGTTGTTGTTTGTTTGGGCAACGTCTTAATTACAGGATCCACCTTAGAGGGACATTTGACCAATTTGGATAAAGTTTTGAAGAGATATCAAGAGACAGGAGTGCACCTAAAAAGTGAAAAGTGCACTTTCAAGGTGGTTTATTTAGATTATTGGGTTGACACACAGGGGTTACACCCATGGAGGACAAAATGAGAGTGATTAAGGAGGCATTGGTCTCGAGGAACACCTTGGAACTTAAATCCTTCCTTGGAATGATAAATTATATGGGTGGTTCCTCCCAAAACTATCAACATAGCGAGCACTGTTGCATGTGCTATTAAAGAAGTGCCAGCGATGGTAAAAAGCTGTTAACCAAGTGAAACAGGCACTCCAGTCATCATGCTTATTAGTGCATTTTGACCTTACTTGTGATACATCACCATATAGTATTGAGCTGTTCTGTCCAACAGAATGGATGATGGGTATGAAAGACCCATTAGATACAACTCTAACAGATGCAGAACATAGGTACTCCCAGTTGGA
This sequence comes from Mustelus asterias, assembly GCF_964213995.1. Taxonomy (NCBI): domain Eukaryota; kingdom Metazoa; phylum Chordata; class Chondrichthyes; order Carcharhiniformes; family Triakidae; genus Mustelus; species Mustelus asterias. Next base: position 11,880,304 of record NC_135817.1, on the reverse strand, counting down.
AAAAGAAGGCCTAGCCATTATCTACGGCATTTTACTATCATCACGGACTACAAGCAGCTTTTGGGGCTTTTCAAAGAGAATGTGTCGATTCTACCAATTGTTTCTGCCATAATTCAACGATGGACCCTGTTCTTGTTGGCCTATGAATATACCTTTGAGCATAGGCCTGAGGTACACATAGCTAATGCGGATGCCTTAAATTGTCTCCCGTTGCCGGAAAGTGCACTAACCCGTCTATTGTCGAAAGAGATTGTAATGGCCTTAAATCTTCTGGACACTTTGCCTGTGACCACACAAAAAATTAAATATTAGACAAATAGAGGTCCACTGTTACCATATAATTCATGGATGGAAGAATGAGAAAGCTTCAGAAAAAATGAAGCCTTATCAGCTCACAAAAGATGAGCTTAGCTGTGAGGATGGTGTCATCCTTTGGGAATGATCCAGACCGGGAAGAGAATCACTGTTCGAAGAGTTACATCGTGCCCATCCAGGTGTCTCCAAATTGAAGATGCTGGCAGGAAGTTATTTTTGGTGGCCTGGCGTTGATACTGATATAGAAAGGATTGTGAAACAATGTGACGAGTGCCAATTACAATAAAAATTACCTGCCAAAGTCCTGTTATACCCCTGGGAATAGCCAGGTTGGCCTTGGGTGAGAATTTTGATGCCCACTGGATGCCCATTTGAAATGTTGGAGGTGTTTGAAATGAAATCTACAACTTCATATGCCACAGTGGTGAAACTGCAAAAATGCTTCACCACCCATGGCGTACTAGAAGTACTTGTCTCACAAGGACCGAATTCCAGAAATTCATGGCATTTAATGGAATTAAACATATTCAAACTGCACCATATCACCCTTCATCAAATGGGCTGGCTGAGTGTACAGTTCAGATCTTCAAGGTTGGAATGAAGAAACAGACACCTGTGTCGCTAGACATTCTCCCCGTGTCTGCGTGGGTTTCCTCCGGGCGCTCCAGTTTCCTCCCACAGTCCAAAGTTGTGCGGGTTAGGTTTATTGGCCATTATAAATTGCCCCTTAGTGTCAGGGGGATTAGATGGGGAAATAAGTGGGATTACGGGGATAGGACCTGGGTGGGATTGTTGTCGGTGCAGGCTTGATGGGCCAAACGGCCTCCTTCTGCACTGTAGACTCTATGACACCAGTAAAGCATGGTTCCTGTTAGCCTGTAGGACGCCCCCCTCCCCCCCCGCCCTCCCCCACCCCCCACCGCATACCACTATAGGAGTTGAGTTGCTCTTGGGTTGACACTTGAGAACCAGATTATCCCTGGTGTTTCCAAATTTAGTGGGAGGGTGGAGACAAGGCAGAATTGTCAGAAAAGGAACCATGATTCTTCAAAGGTCGAGAGAGCTTTTGAGATAGATGATTTGGTTTTTGTCAAGAATTTTGGCAGCGGACCATGTTGGTCCTGGAGTTAAGGTGACCAAGATGGGGCCACTGTCTTACAAAGTGAAGGTGCAGGATAAGTTTTGAAGAAACACATAGATCATTTGAGGAGACGGGAGTCGATCCATGAGCCAGTGTCACAGCCAAATCCAATTGTGCCAACATATATTATTGTTGTTTTTCTAGGAGTGAAGTGGTTGTCAGTAGCAGGCCAAAGTGCTGCTCCTAATGAAACTGAGGAAATAGAGGGAAGTGATGTGCTGGTATCAGGAGAGAGTCCCAGTGAAGTCAGCCCCAGCAAAAGTACCTATACATTTAAACCTCAACCTGTTGAGCTACATTGCTCCCAGAGAAAGAGGAATTTCTCTGACAGACTGAGTTTCTAATAGACTGTGTTCAAAAGATTTATTATTGCTAATGTTTTGGAAATTGGATGTGATTAATGTACTGTGTAATAAGGGACTTAAAAAGGGAGGGATGTAGTAGCTAGCCCCTTTAAGGGGCATGCATTGGAAGACCCGATTGCCCAATGGAGAATGAGTGCAGGGTCATTGTGGCTTTGTGTGGTGTGGCCAAACGGGCCATCTAAAATGGCAATTTGTAAAGCACTCTGGGACAATTGGGCAAGAACTAAAACGACAGGCTGCAGCCTAAAAGACAGAGATAAACAGGCTGCAACCCAGACGAGTGAATACACAGGATATGGGTAATCTCCAGGACAAAAGAACCTTTCTGGTCAAACTGGGTTGTTTACCAGACATAGGGGCGCCGTAACCCCTTATTTGGGAGGGAGGTGTGTATTCTATGCGCCCCCAGCACCTACAGACATAGCCATTGGGGATACACCCAGAGATTGGTGTGGCAGCACCCGATTGGACTTTATCGATCAGGGCGATCAAGTCCTAATCGATTGATTGGCAATAGCCAAAAGGGGCGCAAAACCCAACGGGGTATAAAGGGTGCTGCACAACCAAGAATCTCTCTCTCTCTCTGACCCCGTGAATGAGCTACAACAACGGTGACGATCTCCAGCGACGACCAGCACGAGGAGAGCCACCACACCCGAGAAGGAAGGAAGACCAGAGCCAGAGTGCCAGACCAGACTAAAGGACCAGACTACGCAGAGGACGACCGAGACCAACACACAGATAAAGGCCAATATCTGCCTGGGTACTTGCCAGTCACGCAAAGTTAAGTCAAGGTCTTGTGTTGGACTTGAACTCCAGTATTTTCTGTAAGATAACTTATTGTTGGTTGGGTGGGTGATTATTGATTGTGTGTCTTAAATAAATATTGGTTGTACTAACAAGATGTCTACTCGCAGTTATTTGTCCACCGTATAAGGGTTAAAACAGACTGTGCGGCAGGCACAACAGTGGGTTTTTGCAGTCAGATTGATCCTGGTGCTGTGGAATGAAGACATTGGTTACAGTGCTCTGTAAATAGTGTAAATAGTGATAAAACAGCTGTTGTTTGTTTGCTAACTGGTGGTCGCCAATCGTTGCATTTACTACATCCAATCTCTCTCACTAGAAGCTGTGGTCCATGCCTCAACATGAAACATGGGAAATCATTAAGAGCAGCTTATGGGGCCTACATAAATAACGTAATAACCTTAGCCCATCAAGAAGGAATATTATACAGTACCACTGCAACCTTTGGTTCCTTGCAAGAGGGTCACTCCAGAAATAGATCCATGCAAACCAAGACTAATCAGTGATGTAGTAACCATAAAGTGGAAAGAGTTGACAAAAATGCCACACCATTGGAACCAATTCCGGAACAAGTGATCAGTAAAGGATAGATGGGCATGAGCTAGACAAGAGTTCTTACTGAGAGTGAGTAGAAAGAGAAAACAAAGAAGCAGAAATGAAATTAAGATTAAAGGAATAAGCAAGTTAAAAACAAACAGAAGCAGCTTTGAATAGTTTGTATGGGGTGTCGCAAATAAAGTTGGTCAGCAAATTGCTATGGGGAATATGATATCATTCATTAAGGGCAAGGTTTCAAAATAATAGGTTACTGAGCATTCCTGGGAAGGGCTTTACCCGTTGATTTGCTTTCCTTATAAAGGTTGTCTTTGCTTCTCTGGTCAGTCTGTATCAGGCTCCTCCTCAACATATCAATCTTCAACTTGTGATACTTTTCAGACAAAGTCGTTACCCGATATGTTGATACTTTATGATCACTTTCGAAGCAATGCACAACAATGGAGTCAAATTCCACTGCATTTCGAAACCTGTGGACATATCAACAGTTAACTTGGCATTTTTTAAAATGATGTATCTAACTGTTTCATTAAATATCTAACTTCTAAATGCACAACTTGGGACACACCAATCATTACATTTTGGTAAGAAAACTAAGGAGGTTTCACTTGACTTTGAAAGAATCTAAATGCTATATTGGAGCAAAGGGATCTCGGAGAATAAATAGGCCAATTGTTAAAAATAGCACCTCACGCTAATGAGGTGATCAATGAAACAAGGCTCTTTCTCCTCCTCCTCCTCCCAAGGTGGTCTCCAGATATCAGGAGATGGTAGCTGGGGGAGTTGTGGTGGTCATGTAGCCAGAATGCTTGATACTTACCAAAGTAAATCTCGAAAGCTTAAGTCTGGATTGCACTCCCATGGCAGTCAAAGGGAACACTACAAAGACACTCTGAAGGTATCACTGAGGAGTTTTAATATTTTTTACATTCATTTTTTAACGGGATGTAGGCATCACTGGCTGGGCCAGCATTTATTGCCCAGCCCTAATTGCGTTCCGTTTCAGTGGGCATTTAGAGTCATAGAGGCTAACAGCATGGAAACAGGCCCTTCGACTCAACTTGTCCATGCCGCCCTTTTTTTTAAACCCCGAAGCTAGTCCCAATTGCCCACATTAGGCCCATATCCCTCTATACCCATCTTACCCATGTAACTGTCTAAATGTTTTTTAAAAGACAAAATTGTACCCGCCTCAACTGCTACCTCTGGCAGCTTGTTCCAGACACTCACCACCCTCTGTGTGAAACAATTGCCCCTCTGGACCCTTTTGTATCTCTCCCCTCTCACCTTAAACCTATGCTCTCGAGTTTTAGACTCCCCTACCTTTGGGAAAGGATATTGACTATCTCGCTGATCTATGCCCCTCATTATTTTATAGATCGATATGATCACCCCTCAGCCTTCTACGCTCCAGAAAGAAGAGTCCCAGTCATCCAGCCTCTCCTTACCATCAAGTCCCGGTAGCATCCTAGTAAATCTTTTCTGCACTCTTTCTAGTTTAATAGTATCCTTTCTATAATAGGGTGAGCAGAACTGTACACAGTATTCCAAGTGTGGCCTTACCAATGTCTTGTACAACTTCAACAAGACGCCCCAACTCCTGTATTAAATGTTCTGACCAATGAAACCAACATGCTGAATGCCTTCTTCACCACTCTGTCTACCTGTGACTCCACTTTCAAGGAGCTATGAACATGTACCCATGATCTCTTTGTCCTGTAACTCTCCCCAATGTCCTACCATTAACTGAGTAAGTCCTGCCCTGGTTCAATCTACCAAAATGCATCACCTCGCATTTATCTAAACTCCATCTGCCATTCGTCAGCCCACTGGCCCAATTGATCAAGATCCCCTTGCAATCGGAGATAACTTTCTTCACTGTCCACTATGCCACCAATCTTGGTGTCATCTGCAAACTTACTAACCATGCCTCCTATATTCTCATCCAAATCATTAATATAAATGACAAATAACAGTGGACCCAGCACTGATCCCTGAGGCACACTGCTCGTCAAAGGCCTCCAGTTTGAAAAACAACTCTCTGCAACCACACTCTGGCTTCTGTCATCAAGCCAATTTTGTATCCATTTAGCTACCTCACCCTGGATCCCGTGAGATTTAACCTTATGCAACAACTACCATGCGATACCTTGTCAAAGGCTTTGCTAAAGTCCATGTAGACAACATCAACTGCACTGCCTCATCTACCTTCTTGGTTATCCCTTCAAAAAACTCAATCAAATTTGTGAGACATGATTTTCCACTCACAAAGCCATGCTGACTGTCCCTAATCAGTCCTTGCGACTCTAAATGCCTGCAGATCTTGTCTCTCAAAATCCCCAAGTTCCCTAACATACATGCTTTTCTCAACAGTAAACACTGATGAGAAATATCCATTTAGGATCTCACCCATCTCTTGTGGATCCGCACATAGATGACCTTGTTGATCCTTAAGAGGCCCTACTCTCTCCCTAGTTACTCCTTTGGCCTTTATATATGCGTAGAAGCTATTTGGATTCTCTTTTTCCTTATCTGCCAAAACAATCTTGTGTCCCCTTTTTGCCCTCCTGATTTATCTCTTAACTCTATTCCTGCATCCCCTATACTCTTCAAGGAATTCACTTGATCCCAGCTGCCTCCAGCTGTCATGTGTCTCCTTCTTCTTCTTGACCAGGGCCTCAATATCCCGAGTCATCCAGGATTCCCTACTTCTACCAACCTTGCCCTTCACTCTAAGAGGAATGTGCTTACCCTGAACCCTGGTTAACACACTTTTGAAAGCCTCCCACTTACCAGACGTCCTTTGCCTTCCCACAGACTCGTCCAATTAACTTTTGACAGTTCCAACCTGATACCATCAAAATTGGCCTTGCCCCAATTTAGAATTTTAGCTTTTGGGACAGACCTATCATTCTCCATAGCTTCTTAAAACTAATGGAATTATGGTCACCGGTCCCAAAGTGATCCCTCACTAACACTTCTGTCATCTGCCCTTCCTTATTTCACAAGAAGAGGTCAAGTTTTGCCCCCTCTCTAGTCGGGCCATCCACATACTGAATGGGAAATTCCTCTTGAATACACTCAACAAATTTCTCTCCATCCAACCCTCTAATACTATGGCTGTCCCAGTCAATGTTTGGAAAGTTAAAATCCCCTACTATTACCACTCTATTTTTCTTGGAGCTATCTGTAATCTCATAGAATCATAGAAATCATAGAAACCCTCCAGTGCAGAAAGAGGCCATTTGGCCCATCGAGTCTGCACCGACCACAATCCCACCCAGACCCTACCCCCATATCCGTACATATTTACCCGCCAATCTATGCATCTCAGGACACTAAGGGGCAATTTGTTTTTTTAGCATGGCCAATCAACCTAACCCACACATCTTTGGACTGTGGGAGGAAACTGGAGCACCCGGGGGAAACCCACGCAGACACGAGGAGAATGTGCAAACTCTCTCCACACAGACAGTGACCCAAGCCGGGAATCGAACCCAGGTCCCTGGAGCTGTGAAGCAGCAGTGCTAACCACTGTGCTACCGTGCCGCCCTTACATATTTGCTCCTCAATTTCCAGCTGACTATTTGGGGGCCTATAGTATAACCCTATCAAAGTGATTTCCCCCTTCTTTATTTCTCAGTTCTACCCAGATAGACTCAGTGGCCGAACCCTCAGATATAACCCCTCTCAGTACTGCTGTGATGTTTTCCCTAATCAAAAGTGCAACTCTCTTTGAGAGTGAAGCACATTGCTGAGGAACTGGAGCCACATAAGGACAGCAGGTTTCCTTCCCTAAAGGATATTAATGAACCAGATGGGGTTTAACGACAATCAACAATGGTTTCATGGTCATCATTAGACTTTTAATTCCAGATTTCTATTGAATTCAAATTTCACCATCTGCCCTGGTGGGATTTGAACCCAGGTCCCGAGATCTTTCACTGGGTCTCTCATTATTAGTCCAGTGACAATAATACCTTGCCACTGCCTCCCCTATTTATCAAATTCAAGTCCTGGAAGAAGCTTGCTCAGGATCGTTGCACCTGGCGGCAACTAAATAAAAAATGGTACTGCCCCCTGTGAAAGCAAGTGCATATCTGCAACTTGTTCAAAGTTCTGTTGTCCTGTCCTATTTGCAGCAGAATCGTGCAGCCTTCCCAGTCGCCTAAATACCCAGTGGAACACTACCAAACCCTACCCAGATGACGAGCATGGTCCTCTTTGTCTTGAAGGATGATTAAGAGTTGGCTCCTCAAAATTGCAACATTGTGGAGAGTGCCATCAAAAACCTAAAGGTGTTTTCAAGTATATATGGCAGAGATATCATGGAGAGAACTTTGTTTGAGGATCTCAATGATTTGCTTCATGGCATGGGGTAAGCCTCATGCATTCATTGAAGGTTTTCTATCCCCAGTAGAATGGTGGAAGAGAATCATAACCCATGTTTGGAGGGATGGCCCCTGCCTCTGAACAGTCACGAGGTCCGAAAATGGCTGGTATTGTGAGATGGCACAGAAAGAGCTTTGTGGATGCCGTCAGAGAGTAGGCATTGACCAATATTAATTTCTTGGTCTGGTCGTACATTAATTACAAGTCAGAGAACTCTTGCATTCTTGTATTGCTCTGGGTTGTTGTGGGGTCCCACAGAGCAATGTGCATGCAGTCACCATTGGAAAGCTTGTTCTGGTGATCCCACGGGTGCTTCCATCCTGCTGTTCACTCCTCAGGGATAGGAGGATGCAATCCTCTTTCCTCATGTTTCTATGACGTCTCTGGTATTTCTACACATAGAAAATATCAATATGTTGTTGTCCACTTGGAAGGTTGCCCTCATGCTGGTTTGAGGCTCAAGGTCAGCAAAAAAGGGAAGTGGTGGAACTCAATGTAAATCTCCTTTGCGAATCATAGCCTCCTACTCCTAGCTCATTGCTGTGTAGGACTGTGGCTCCCAGACCACCCTTTGTGTGTAGGGCCTTCTGCGGAGAGGCCTCCCTCTTCCCCCTTGTAGACTTGCCCTTCTCTCCCTCCTCTTCATCTTGCACAGCAAGTGGCACTGCAACTAGTGCCCCATACCTATGCAAGGCAGCTTATTTCCTCCCAACCTGTGGTCAGCAGAAAACTTCAAAAATGGTCCAGCAGTTCACAACGGTGCTTCCAAAAGCTTTGCCTCAGTAAAAAGCATCCGCAACCTCTTGAATGGCCCTTTATATAGCCTCACAACAAGGCCCAGCTTGTTTCATAATACTTGTGGTTTCAGGAGTAAATAACTAAGATGTTTCCTGCCATGATCAAATTTGGTATTTTGTGTCAGTGTAGTCAGATCACTGACGTCACATGTCAGTACATTCATTGGCTTTGCTACAAGCACGGGACGCACCTGTATGTGCCTCTCCACTTCATTAACTCAGGCAGGTCTCGCAGGAAACAGACAATGACATAAACCAGGCACATGGAGAAGACAAGTAGCTCTTCTTTGCACTATTGGAAGTTCTCTCATGATTCCACTAATAATCCAAATGTGGTGATACATCGACTGATTAATGACAGCATTACGAACATTTGGAAAATTGATACTCATATTCAACACTTCACCTGGTTTGGAGTTTTTGGAGGCCAATGCGATACTTTTCCTGTTCCCATGCCATTTCTTTGTAAACGAACTCAATCCGATCAGCTATTTGTCTCTCAACTTCTTCTCGAATCTGGCGATCCAGCTCAAAATCCTAAGTAAATGACAACATCAAATATGATGGAATCAAGATAAAGTTTAAAGTTTATTTATTAGTGTCACAGGTAGGCCTACATTAACACCGCAATGAAGTTGCTGTGAAAATCCCCTAATCGCCACACTCCAGTGACGGTTTGGGTACACTGAGGGAGAATTTAGCATGGCCCAATGCACCTGATCAGCACATCTTTCAGAATATGGGAGGAAACCGGAGCACCCGGAGGAAACCCACGCAGACACGGGGAGAACATGCAGACTCCGCATAGACAGCCACCCATGCTGGGAATCGAACCTGGATTCCTGGCATTGTGAGGCAGCAGTGCCACTGTGCCATCCCGATAAATTGGGGAGATGAGCTGATAATGACTGGCAAATTTTATGTCGACAAATGCAAGATTAAATGAAGCTAAGGAAGGGCAATAAAAATGGAGATAGAAAATAATTGGCTCTCGGCGACAGGACACAATACAGGAGCAGTAGCAGATCATAGAAATCATAGACACCCTACAGTACAGAAAGAGGCCATTCAGCCCATCGAGTCTGCGCCGACCACAATCCCACCCAGGCCCTACCCCCATATCCCTACATATTCTACCCACTAATCCCTCTAACCTACGCATCTTAGGACACTAAGGGGCAATTTTAGCATGGCCAATCAACCTAACTCTCACATCTTTTGGACTGTGGGAGGAAACCGGAGCACCCGGAGGAAACCCACGCAGACACGAGGAGAATGTGCAAACTCCACACAGACAGTGACCCAAGCCGGGAATCGAACCCAGGTCCCTGGAGCTGTGAAGCAGCAGTGCTAACCACTGTGCTACCGTGCCGCCCGGAATGGCACAGTGGTTAGCAATGCTGCCTCAAAGTGCCAGGGCCCTGAGTTCATTTCCAGCCTTTGGTGACTGTGTGGAGTTTCCACGTTCTCTCTGTCTGCGGGGATTTCCTCTAGGTGCTCTGGTTTCCTCCTACTGTCCAAAGATGTGCAGTTTAGGTGGATTGGCCATGCTAAGTTTCCCCTTAGTGTCCAAAGATGTGTAGGTTAGGTGGATTAGCCATGATAAATGTGTGGGGCTAAGGGGATAGGGCGGAGGGGATGCTCATTCAGATAGTTGATACAGACTTGATGGGTCAAATAGTCTCTTTCTGCACTGTAGGAATTCTATGGTATGCAGTGGTAGCTTTTGTGCAGTCCTGTACTTCTGCCTCAAAGTTTGAGGTCAGTGGATTCAAGCCGAGGCTGATGCTTTAGCGCATTACTGATGGAGTGCTGTTTTCACCAAGATGCCATAGCATTTTTGGATGAAGTGCAGAAAGATCTATTGGTACCCTATTTCTCTGTGAATAACAGATAAACAGGTCAAGCATTTCACCTTGTCATTTGTAGATGGGTTGCAGCAATGCTGAAGTGCTTTCATTTACATCAAGCACTTGTTATCCTGAATAAATGCTAGTGGGACACCTACCTGAATTGCCAGCTACCCCCCAGAATGTAATTCCATTCTAATGCTGCAATAGAATTCTTTACCATCATTGCCAGATATTGCTTATTTCTTTTGATTGGTCCTGAAAATGCTATAGAACATAAGAACGAGGAGCAGGAGTAGGCCATCTGGCCCCTCAAGCCTGCTCCGCCATTCAATAAGATCATGGTTGATTTTTTCGTGGAGTCAGCTCCACTTACCCGCCCGCTCACCATAACCCTTAATTCCTTTACTGTTCAAAAATTTATCTATCCTTGCCTTAAAAACATTCAATGAGGTAGCCTCAACTGCTTCACTGGGCAGGGAATTCCACAGATTCACAACCCTTTGTGTGAAGAAGTTCCTCCTCAACTCAGTCCTAAATCTGCTTCCCCTTATTTTGAGGCCATGCCCTCTAGTTCTAGTTTCACCTGCCAGTGGAAACAACTTCCCTGCTTCTATCTTATCTATTCCCTTCATAATCTTATATGTTTCTATAAGATCTCTCCTCATTCTTCTGAATTCCAATGAGTATAGCCCCAGTCTACTCAGTCTCTCTTCATAAGCCAACCCGCTCAACTCCAGGATCAACCTAGTGAATCTCCTCTGCACCCCCTCCAGTGCCAGTGTATCCTTTCTCAAGTAAGGAGACCAAAACTGTACACAGTACTCCAGGTATGGCCTCACCAGCACCTTATACAGCTGCAACCTCGCTGTTTTTAAACTCCATTCCTCTAGCAATGAAGGACAAAATTCCATTTGCCTTCTTAATTACCTGCTGCACCCGCAACTCCTTGTGATTCTTACACAAGGACACCCAGGTCCCTCTGCACAGCAGCATGCTGCAATTTTTTACTATTTAAATAATAGTCCATTTTGCTGTTATTCCTACCAAAATGGATGACCTCACATTTACCAACACTGTACTCCATCTGCCAGACCCTCGCCCATTCACTCAGACTATCTATATCCCTTTGCAGACTTTCAGCATCCTCTGCACACTTTTCTCTGCCACTCATCTGAGTGTCATCTGCGAATTTTGACACACTACACTTGGTCCCCAACTCCAAATCATCCATGTAAATCATAAACAATTGCAGTCCCAACACTGATCCCTGAGGCACACCACTAGTCACTGATCGCCAACCAGAAAAACATTCATTTACCCCCATTCTTTGTTTTCTGTTAGTCGACCAATCCTCTATCCATGCTAATACATTACCCGTAACACCGTGCACCTTTATCTTATGTAGCAGTCTTTGGTGTGGCACCTTGTCAAATGCCTTCTGGAAATCCAGATACACCACATCCACAGGTTCCCCATTGTCCACTGCACATGTAATGTTCTCAAAGAATTCCACCAAATTAGTCAAACATGACCTTCCCTTCATGAACCCATGCTGCTTCTTACCAATGGGACAATTGATATCTATTTCTTCCTTGGTGACAGATTCAAGCATTTTCCCTACTACAGAAGTTAAGCTCACTGGCCTATAGTTACCCGCTTTTTGTCTACCTCCATTTTTAAACAGTGGCGTCACATTTGCTGTTTTCCAATCTGCAGGAACCACCCCAGAGTCCAACGAATTTTGGTAAATTACCACCAAGACATTTGCTATTTCTCCCACCATCGCTTTTAGTATCCTGGGATGCATTCCATCAGGACCAGGAGACTTGTCTACCTTTAGCCCCATTAACTTGCCCAACACTACCTCTTTCGTGATAATGATAGTTTCTAGGTCCTCACCTGCCATAGCCTTCCTGTCATCAATTTTTGGCATGTTATTTGTGTCTTCCACTGTGAAGACCGACACAAAATACCTGTTCAATGCTTCAGCCATTTTCTCATTTCCAGTTATTACATCCCCCTTCTCATCCTCTAAAGGACCAATGTTTACTTTAGCCATTCTTTTTCGTTTTATATATTTGTAGAAACTTTTGCTATCTGTTTTTATATTCTGAGCTAGTTTACTTTCATAATCCATCTTACTTTTCTTTATAGCTTTTTTCGTGGCTTTCAATTGACCTTTAAAGATTTCCCAATCCTCTAGGTTCCCACTAATCTTTGCCACTTTGTAAGCATTTTCTTTCAAATTGATACCCTCCTTTATTTCCTTAGATATCCATGGCTGATTATCTCTTTTTCTACAGTCCTTCCTTATCACTAGTATATAAGTTTGCTGAGCACTGTGAAAGATCGCTTTGAAAGTCCTCCACTGTTCCTCAATTGTCCCACCATAAAGTTTTTGCTCCCACTCTACCTTAGCCAACGCCTCCCTCATCCCTCTGTAGTCTCTTTTGTTTAAGCACAAGACACTGGTATTGGATTTTACCTTCTCACACTCCATCTGTATTTTAAATTCAACCATACTGTGATCGCTTCTTCCGAGAGGATCCCTAACTGCAAGATCATTAATTTTTCCTGTCTCATTACACAGGACCAGATCTGGGATAACTTGCTCACTCATAGGTTCCATGACGTTCAAGGAAGCTATCGCGGATACATTCTATGAACTCCTCCTCAAGGCTGCCTTGACCGACCTGGTTTGACCAATTGATATGTAGATTAAAATCCCCCATGATAATTGCTGTACCATTTTTACATACATCAGTTATTTCTTTGTTCATTCCTTGCCCCACCATGATGTCATTATTTGGCGGCCTATAGACTACTAAAAATCAGTGACTTTTTCTCCTTACTATTTCTAATTTCCACCCAAATGGATTCAACCTTTTTTTCCATAGAGCCTATATCACCTCTAACTACCGCCCTGATATCATCCCTAAATATCAGAGCTACACCACCTCCCTTACCTTCCTGTCGGTCCCTCCGAACAGTCTGACACCCCTGGATATTCAACTCCCAGTCGTGACCATCCTGTAACCATGTCTCTGTAATGACCACCAAATCATACTCGTTCGCAATGATTTGTGATGTCAACTCATTTACCTTGTTTCAAATGCTACGAGTGTTCAGATAAAGTGCCCTTATGCTAGTTTTTGTACCTTCTTTTTGAATTCTAACACTTCCATTAATAACATCTCCTGAGTTCTCCTTCCTTTTAACTTTTTTTCTGATTTTTGATGTAGTTGGAACATTCTCCCCACATTTTGTTCTTGCTCCCTCCTTCTCGGACTCCTTATATCAGTTCCCATCCCCCGGCATATTAATTTAAACCCTCCCCAACCGCCCTAGCAAACACTCCCCCGAGGACATCAGTCCCGGTCCTGCCCAGGTGTAACCCATCCAATTTGTACAGGTCCCATCTCCCTCAAAACCGGTCCCAATGCCCCAGGAATCTAAAACCCTCCCCCTGACACCATCTCTTTAGCCACATATTTATCTGATATATCTTGTCATTTCTACTCTGACTAGCACGTGGCACTGATAGTAATCCTGAGATCACTACCTTTGAGGTCTTAACTTTCTTCCTAGCTCCCTGTATTCTGCTTTTAGGACCTCATCGCTTTTTTTACCTATGTCGTTTGTACCAACGTGTACTACGACCACCAGCTGTTCGCCCTCCCCTTCAGAATGTCCTGCAGCCGCTCCGAGACATCCTTGATCCTCGCACCAGGGAGACAACATACCATCCTGGAGTCTCATTTGCAGCCACAGAAACGCCTGTCTATTCCTCTTACAATTAAACCCTCTATAACTATTTCACTGGCACACTTTTTACCCCTCTCCTCTGCAGCAGAACCAACCGTGGTACGAGTTTGGCTGCTGCTGCTTTCCCTAGAGAGGTCATTCCCCTCAACAGTATCCAAAGCCGTATATCTGTTTGCAGGGGAATGGCCACAGGAGATTCCTGCACTACCTGCCTAGTCCTCTTGCTCTGTCTGGTGGTCACCCATTCCCTTCCTGCCTGTGGAGTCTGAGCCTGCGGTGTGACCACCTCTCTATACGTGCTATCCACGATACTCTCTGACTCGCGGATGCTCCACACTGTCTCCAGCCACCGCTCCAGCTCTGAAACTCGAGCTTCCAGGAGCTGTAGCTGGAGACACTTCCTGCACACATGCCGTCCCAGGGGACTGGAACTGTCCCCAGCCTGCCACATGGAGCAAAAGGAGCAAACCACAATTTGGAGCTCTCCTTTAAATTAAACTTTTGAAAGATGTTTTGTTTCAGATTATATCCAATTTTCTTGGGCCCTTCTTTCCTGCTCCTTGTTATTATCGAATATAACCTTTTCAAACCATAAACCACAGAAATAACTAGGAACACATCCCACTCCTGTCCAATTCGAGTCCCAATGTCAAATCCTTGCAATATTTCCATCCTGAAAGTGAGGGTCTGAATTCTTTCTGGTTTTAAACCTTGAGCAGCTAATCCGTTAATGATTGTGAATGAAGCTAGCTCTGCTCAACTCCTAATCAGTTCATAAATGATTGCAGTAGCAATGAATGTGGACCAGAGGTATGCAGCAAAGCCAAAATTGAATCTGTCACATTCTGAGGTTATCAGTATGTCCCCAAAGGGTGAATTGTAATTTGGTCATGGCCAGTTCCTGTTAATTCCCCTCACGTGAGTCCCCAAAAATTGGCACTCTTTTCCAAACTGTTTTGATGAGCAAACACACAGCACACGTGTCACACTCAGTTGACTCCACTTTTGTCAACCCCTCTGCCCTTCTCCCCCCTCCCCACCCTCCATCCACCAATGTGCCCTCCAGGCTTCTCAGTGAAGTCAGCCTTATATACAATCTAGCTATTATGATAAATGTGACTATTAAAGCCTACCTCCTTCTTGAGCTGGACGTGCTCAGGGAGTTCCGCATTTTTTATTTGGAGTTCTCTGAACTCATCTTGTAGGTCATGTAGCTCGTGTCTTTTCTTGGCCTTCTTTTCCTCTGCCAGTTTCAGTATCAGGTCCATCTCTGCTTTCTTTTTAGCATTTTCCAGGCTAAATATCATGCAAGAGTAAAAAGGTGTGATAAAATTCAGTGGCTTTTCACAACAAAACATACACAATAAAACAAATCAGGATAAATCAAAACAGAAAAGGCTCGAAATACTCAGCCAGTCAGGCAGCACCTGTAGTGAGAAATGGACTTAATGTTTCACGTCGATGATGACCCTTCATCCAAAAAGAAATGACAGCTGATTAAAATGTGTTGACAGTAAGCACAGACTAGGCAGTGTTAGCTCTAACACCCACCTTGCCAAGTTCACGTATTCAGTCATGGTGAAAGAGGAGATAATTCAGATACTAGAAAGGTTTAAAATTGATAGCGAAGAGGTATTGGATATGATGTGGACAGGCGTTGGACTGGGGTGGGCACAGTAAGAAGTCTCACAACACCAGGTTAAAGTCCAACAGGTTTATTTGGTAGCACGAGTTTTCAGAGCGCTGCTCCTTCATCGAGTGGAGAGTTGGGTTCACAAACAGGGCATATAAACCACACACACACTCAATTGCAAGCTAATGATTGGAATGCGAGTCTTAGGAGGTAATCAAGTCTTTACAGGTACAGACAATGCAAGTGGAGTGAGGAATATTGACAGGTTAAAAAGTTGTGAATTGTCTCAAGCCAGGACAGTTAGTAGGATTTTGCAAGCCCAGGCCAAATGGTGAGGGTTACACGTAGTGTGACATAAACCCAAGATCCTGGTTGAGGCCGTCCTCATGCGTGCAGTACTTGGCTATCAGTTTCTGCTCAGCAATTCTGCGCTGTCGTGTGTCTTGAATGCCGCCTTGGAGAACGTTACCCAAAGATCGGAGGCTGAATGCCCTTGACTGCTGAAGTGTTCCCTGACAGGAAGGGAACACTCCTGCCTGGTGATTGTCAAGCAGTGTCCATTCATCCGCTTTCGTAGCGTCTGCATGGTCTCGCCAATGTACCATGCCTCGGGACATATTTTCCTGTAGCATATCAGGTAGGCAATGTTGGCCGAATCGTATGGGTATGTACAGTGTACCTGGTGGATGGTGTTCTCAGATGTGATGATTGCATCCGGCACGTCTTGCAGAGGTTGCTGTGGCAGGGTTGTGTGGTGTCATGTTCGCTGTTCTCCTGAAGGCTGAAGTTTGCTGCAAACAATGTCTGTTTGAGGTTGCGCGGTTGTTTGAAGGCAAGTAGTGGGGGTATGGAGATGGCCTTGGCGAGATGTTTGTCTTCATCAATGACATGTTGAAGGTTCTGAAGAAGATGTCATAGCTTCTCCGCTCTGGGGAAGTACTGGACAACGAAGGGTACTCTGTCTGCCTTATCCTGTGTTTGCCTTCTGAGGAGGTTGGTGCGGTTTTTCACTGTGGCGTGTTGGAACAGTTGAGCGATAAATTGAGCACCATATCCTGTTCTTACGAGGGCGTCATTCAGTGTCTGTAGGTGTCTGTTGCATTCCTTCTCATCTGAGCAGATGCTGTGTATACGGAGGGCTTGTCTATAGGGGATGGCTTCTTTCACATGCTTAGGGTGGAAGCTGGAGAAGTGGAGCATCGTGAGGTTATCTGTAGGTTTGCAGTACAGTGAAGTGCTGAGGTGACCGTCCTTGATGGAGATCTGTGTGTCCAAGAATGTAATCGATTCTGGAGAGTAGTCCATGGTGAGTCTGATGGTGGGATGGAACTTGTTGAAGTCATCATGTAGTTGTTTCAGTGACTCTTCGCCACGAGTCCAAAGGAAGAAAATGTCATCGATGTATCTAGTGTATAGCGTTGGTTGAAGGTCCTGTGTGGTGAAGAGGTCTTGTTCGAACCTGTGCATGAAGATGTTGGCATATTGAGGTGCGAATTTGGTCCCCATGGCTGCTCTGTGTGTCTGGATGAAGAACTGGTTGTTGAAGGTGAAGACATTGTGGTCCAGGATGAAGCAGATGAGTTGTAGAATTGCATCTGGAGATTGGCAGTTTTCGGCATTGAGTACTGAGGCAGTTGCAGCAATGCCGTCATCGTGGAGGATGCTGGTGTAGAGTGCCGAGATGTCCATTGTGACGAGGAGTGTTCCTGGTTCAACTGCTCCAGGGGTGCTGAGTTTCTGTAAGAAGTCTGTAGTGTCGCGAGAGAAGCCGGGGGTTCTTTGTACGATGGGTTTCAGGATGCCCTCGACGTAGCCAGAGAGGCTCTCACACAGGGTTCCATTGCCTGATACGATGGGACAGCTGAGTGTTGGCCTTGTGTATCTTCGGGAGGCAGTAGAGGATAGGTATTGGATAGGCTGACTGTACTTAACGTGATAAGGCATCAGGGTAAGATGCATCCAAGGGTACTGAGGAAAGTGAGAGTGAAATTCTGGAGGCAGTGGTGTTGGTAGTTTCAAAATCAATAGATTTAGTGTGACTATTATTTTGTAGTCTGAATCAATATGTTATTTAGCATTGTAAACTTAACATGGTCAGAAGCCATTTTGAGCTAACATTGACCGAAGAAGCCATTTCAATAACTAAGCCAGTTACAAATTTTTTGGAAACCACCCAGGTTAGTTAAATCGACAGCCTTAATGGTGAGACAATTAAAGAATACGCAATTACTAAATAGGTGTATTAGTAAGGCTGGTAATATAATCTGCAACACAAAAGTTTCTAACTTTCATAATTATAATTGATTTTAAGAATAAAATTATTAAAATCATGAAATTTGTAAAATGCTGTCTTCCCAGGCAGGCTGGGAAGATGACCTTATAGATCTTGACTTGTGGGAGTTTTTTGAAGAGGTAACAAAGAGGGTTGATGAGGGCAATGCTGTTGATGTGGTGTACTGTGATTTCCAAAAGGCATTTGATATCATGCCCCACAACAGATTTGTGAACAAAGTTATAACTAATGGATTAAAAGGAACCGACTGGAATTTTCCAGCTGTTCTCACTGGTGGGATCTTCCGCTCTTCCACCAGGGGTGAACCCCTGCCACCGGGGGTGAGGGGGTGGAAAATCCCGCTCAGAGCAGTAACATGGACACAAAACCGGTTGCATGATAGGAGGTTGGGAGCCTGTTTTTCCTGATATACATTAATGACCTACACCCTGGTGTACGGGGCACAACTTCAGAATTTTGTAAATGAAATGAAGCATCGTGAACTGTGAGGAGGCTAGTGTAGAATTTGAAAAGGGCATTGACCAGCTGGTGGAATGGATGGACGGTGGCAGATGAAGCCCCATGCGGAAAAATATAAAGTAATTAATTTTGGTTGGAAGAACATTGAGAGATTACAACTCTAAAGGGGATGCAGGAGCAAAGAGGCCTGGTGAATAAATGCACAAGTCACTGAAGGTGACAGGACAGGTTGACAGAACAGTTAATGATATGTACAGTACACTAGGCTTCACTAATAGGGATAGAGTGCCAAAGCAAGGAAGTTACATTATGTTGATAAAAGCAAATTACTGCGGATGCTGGCCTACATTATGTTGTACTTGTATAATACACTAGTTCAGCCTCAGTTGGAGTATTGTGTTCAGTTCTAGACACCACACTTTTGGAAAGATATGAAGGCACGAAGGAGAGAATACAGAAAAGATTCATGAGAATGATTCCGGGGATAAGGAACTTCAGTTATGAAGATAGCTTGGGAAAGTCAGGAATGATTATTCAAGGCACTAGTTAGACCACACCTGGAATAATGTTAACCATTTTTGATCTCCTTATCTAAGGAAAGATATAATGGCATTTGATGCAGTCCAGAGAAGGTTCACCACGTTGATCCTGGGTATGGAACAATTTTCTTATGAGGAGAGGTTAAGTAAGTTGGGCCTGTACTCACTGGAGTTTAGAGAGATAACCTTATTGAGATGTATGGGATCCTCAGGGGGCTTGACAGTGTCGATGCTGAGAGGTTGTTTCCCCTTGTGGGAGAAACCAGAACCAGAGGGCATAATCTCAGAGTAAGGGACTGACCATTGAAGACAGAGATGGGGAGGAATTTCTTCTCTGAGGGTGTCTGTGGAATTCCTCACCGCAAAGAGCTGTAGAGGCTGAGTCGTTTAGTATGTTCAAGGCTGAGATAGACAGATTTTTTAACCAGTGAGGGAATCAAAGGTTATGGGAAGAAGATAGGAAACGGGAGTTGAGGATTATCATATCAGATCAGTCATGACCTCATTGAATCATGGAGGAGACTTGATGGGTTAAATGACATAATTCTGCTCCTTCATCTTATTTCCATGCAGAAAAGAAAGCTGAGAGAAAATTTGATAGAAGTGTTCAAAATCATGAGGTTTCTGGACAGAGTAGAAAGGGAGAAATTATCCCCATTCGTGAAAGGGTAAGAAAGATTTTGATATTCTACTAATTTTGAAGGTTTGTTGTTGGTCAGTAACATGTACAGATTTTATTCTTTAACCACATTTTAAATTGTGATTTAGTTTGAATTCTGTTAGATAGACAATGTGCAGTGAAGGAAGTTGGGATACTTTGCAGTTGTTGTTTGTGAGAAACTACACTTTAATTGTATTACGACTCTAAGTTGCCTCGAATCTTGGGTTTGATCAGCTGGCTTAATTGCCCACAATATAATTAGATTTTTTAAAAATAAACTTTGAAGGAATGGTTAAAAGTAGTTTGAACTTTGGATGACTCATGTATTGATTTAATTGATTAACTATATTTGTAGGGCAGAATTTGGCTAAGATCAAGTGTAGTATTGACGTGCTGTACTTGGTTGAAGTCATTAGGTTACATTGTAGCTTCATTTGAAGCAATTTTTAAAAGCGGCATCTTGGCCTTTTGGCTAAGATGCAAATGAGATCAAGCCTTGGAGGAGGTGCAATGCCTACTCCAATCAGCTTGGATCATGTAGATCAAGCCCAAGACAGGAGGTGAGAGCCCTGTCTTGTCAGCTTGGATCGGGAATGTCTCACTTGATGAGACTCTGAATTGGACTGGATTGGATTGAATTAGATATATTTTAAAAAAGGAAGCATTTCTTTCTGTTTCGATATAGGAAGTATTTTTAACATTTTTCTTAATGGTTTTAGTATTTGTGGGAATGGGTTAAAATATGTTCATGTAATACCTAGGAACATATGAATTAGGAGCAAGAGTAGCCATTCAGCCCCTTGAGCCTGCTGTGTCATTTTTTAAGATCATGGCTGACTTGATTGTGACCGCAGTCATTTATCTAATTCAGTCTTAAAAATATTCAATGAATCTGTTTCTACTGCTCTATGGGGAAGAGGATTCCACAGACTAATGACCCTCAGAGAAAAAAAATTATCATCTTTGCCTCAAATGGCAAACTGTGACCCTGAGTTTTAATCTCTCCCATAAGGGGAAGCACCCTCTCTGCATCCACCCTGTTAAGTCACCTCAGGATCTTACATGTTTCAATAAGTTCAACTTTCATTCTTCTAAATGCCAAAGGATACAGGCCTAAATTGTACAATTTTTTCTCATAAGAGAAAATCCCAGGGATCAGTTGAGTGAACCTTCTCTGAACTGGTTCTAATGCAATTATGTCCTTTCTTAAGTAAAGGGACCAAAACTATACATAGTACTCCATATTTGTTCTCACCAACATTTTCTGTTTCTATAACAACATTTCCCTATTTTTATATTTGATTTCTCTTCGAAATCGCTTGCTGTACCTGCATGCTAACGTTTTGTAATTCATGCAGCAGGACACCCAGATCCCTCTATATCACCGAGTTCTCAGTCTCAGTTTCATCTTTGTATTTTCTAAGTGCCAACATACCTGTAGGCATTTGGGTCATCAATATCATCTGCTATTTTATCTGTCGCAAGATCTCTCTGTTGGGGAAAAAAATAAGCAGGTCAGAGCATATTCCTGACAGCTGGATAGCGTTTAGTTTAACAAACTTTAATCAATAACATTGCAGTGTTCGTGTGTGAATGTACATGTGCTCGATAATATATGCATGAACATGACATGTGTTGAGTGCATGTGTATGGTAAGGGGATCAAAAGTTACAGGCAAAAGTTGGGAGAATGTATAGTTTTGGTTCCTTGACTTAAGAAAGGATATAATTGCATTAAAACCAGTTCAGAAAAGGTTCACTCAACTGATTCCTGGGATTTTCTCTTATGAGAAAAAATTGAACAAGTTAGACCTGTATACGGGGAAAAGGCGGGAGAATGGGGTTGAGAAACTTATCAGCCATGATTGAATGGTGGAGCAGACTGAAATGGCCTAATTTTGCTCCAATATCTTACGACTGATTTGAGAATGTGCTGCAAGTGTGCACAGTGTATAAGTGTGTACACAGGCTAAGAAGGGATAACAAATGGAGAGATCCTCACTTGTAGCTGGACAACTATTACGTGCCAGAAGGTATTTGATAAGGAACTGTGGCAGAGATTATCAGCAGAAATGAGAATAGAATTGGTGGTATAGCCTTTTGGCTCGAGTTGAAAGTTGGTTGGGAGGTGGGAAATAGTGATATAAGTGAACATACGCTGATTGATTGGATGTGACAAGTGATATTCCCCAGAGATCTGTATTACAGTCTCAGCTTTTCACGAGGTATATCAATTACTTTGGTGAATGAATGGCGAGTTATATATTCGAGTTTGCAGATTACACTAATTATGAGACAAGAGCAGGTTCTGAGGATGGGAACAAGAAGTTATAAAGGGACACCAACTGATTAAGTTTATGGGCAAAACTGTGAAAGATAGGGGCCAAATTGCTCTAGGATATGGTCAGCGATACTCTAGATGTGTTCAAGTTTATGTAGGGTAGAAGATGGGATGCTGACCAGGAGATGACTGGAATAGTCAAGTTGAGACGTCGCAAAGGCATGGATGAGGGTTTTACAGAGGATCGGCTGAGGCAGGGGTGAATTTGGGTGATGTCACAGAGATGGAAGTAGGCAGTCTTGGTTACGGAGAGGATAATGATTGGGTCAAATACAACACCAAGGTTGTGCACATTCTGGTTCAGCCTCAAACATTGGCCTGTGAAAAAGATGAGGTTGATGGTGAGGGAATGGAGTTTATGACAGGGAATCTTCCAAATGTCTGGTTTAAACAAATTTCAGCTCATCCAGTACTTGATGTGGGACCTGCAGTATGACAAATCTGAGAAAGTGGAGGGTTTAAGAGAGATGATGGTGAGGTAGAGCTGAGTGTTGTGAGTGTGCAAATAAAGGATGCAGGGAGTGAGGGGACAGTGGAATTAGACTGGATGGGATATCAAAGGGTGTAGGGAGTGGGAGAGAGGGATGTTAGACTGGGTAGGATTTTAAAGGGTGCGGGAGTGAGGGGGAGAGTGGGATTAGACTGGGTGAGATATTAAAGGGTGTGGGGAGTGATGGGGAGAGTGGGAATAGACTGGGTGGGATATTAATGGGTTCGGATAGTGAGGAGGAGAGTGGGATTAGACTGGGTGGGATATTAAAGGGTTCGGAGAGTGAGGAGGAGAATGGGATTAGACTGGGTAGATATTAAAGGGTGTAGGGAGTGAGGGGAGAGGGAGATTAGACTGGGTGGGATATTAAAGGGTGTAGGATATGGGGGGAGAGGGAGATTAGACTGGGTGGGATATTAAAGAGTGTAGGATATGGGGGGAGAGGGAGATTAGACCGGGTGGGATATTAAAGGGTGTAGGGAGTGAGGGGAGAGGGAGATTAGACTGGGTGGGATATTAAAGCGTGTAGGGAGTAAGATGGAGAGTGAAATTAGATTCTTCAGTTAATGTTTTCTTCAACAATGTATTTTTTTCTGAGCTCTTTTTGTCAGTAGTAACGAGGACCCAAACTGTCAGTCGTGAATCCTGGGACAAAGATGTGCAATGCAATTTTAGGCAGAGTGTATTAAGGATAGTGTGCAGTCAGGGAGGCTTGTTCATTGAAGTGTTCAATGTGCCAATTTTCACCAGTTCTGTAATGTGTCCCATTGAACACCATACAGTGCCCTTTGTACTGGTTGGATTAGTGTTCAATCAATTGTCCTATCATTCATAGCATCTCGATAGTCATACATTATTATTTATAAAGCTATTGAAACATCACCCCCATGGTTGCTAAGGGATGCATCCTAAATTAGCAAGAAACAGGGGTGTTATGTTAATTGGATGAAATATCTCCTGAGTCACCATTCCACCAATCTTTCCTTTCATTCCAAACTTCAATAGAGACAGAGGTTGTCTTAGCATGAGGTGACACTTAACCAAGTATCATCACCCTTTGGGCTGGTCATGTTTGAGTGGGATCAGATACTGTTGCTATGTCGATAAGTATGCACATCTACTGCAAGGAGAACTGATAACAGATAGATTGGACACACTGGTGCCCTTGTTGAGATCTATTTGGTCACTTTATCTGAATGTCGTACTTCTTTGAAGAGCTGTATAGTTTTCATTGCCGTGATTATGAATCCACCAGCTCTGCTGTAGCTGGCATGTAATACCCATGGTTTGTAGTCAGCAGTTGTTTCAGTGGGTGTAGGGAGGTGTATGAGGAGAGGCTTGTTTTGGCCCTAATGGTGCGCTCCTATTCCTAAAGAGAAGTAAAGATGAACTCTGAGAGAAGCAGCAAGTCTGCTGCTGTCCAGGTGGGGAAGCAGTACTGAGGATCTAAGCCAAATTGAGGATGTGATGCAGCAAAGCAGCTGATCCAGCCATTCAAAGGCTGCTCCTCTTTAAAATCATTTTTTTATTATTTATTCAGGGGATGTGGTCGTTGCTGACTGGGCCAGCATTTATTACCCGTCCCTCACTGCCCTTGAACTGAGTCGCTTGCTCAGCTATTTTAGAGGGCATTTAACAGTCAACCATAATGTTGCGGGCAGGAGTCACATGTAGGCCAGATTACTTTCCCTAAAGGACATTAGTGAACCAGATGGGTTTTTAAAACAATCGACAATGGTGATCATTAGACTTTTAATTCCAGATTTTACTGGATTCAAATTTAAGTTTTTAAGTTTAGTTATTAGCTTCAGAAGTAGGCTTCTATTAACACTGCAATGAAGTTACTGTGAAAACCCCCAGTCGCCACACTCCGGTACCTGTTCGGGCACACGGAGGGAGAATTTAGCATGGCCAATGCACCTAACCAGCACGTCTTTCGGACTGTGGGAGGAAACCCACACAGACACGGGGAGAACGTGCAGACTGCTCACAGTGACCCAAACTGGGAATCAAGCTCGGGTCCCTGGCACTGTCAAGCAGCAGTGCTAACCACTGTGCCACCTGGATTCAAATGTCACCCTCTGCCATGGGATTCGAACCTGGATCCCCAGAGCTTTACCCTGGGTCTCTGGATTACTATCAAGTGACAATACCACTATGCCACCGCCATCCCAAACCTTCTGTGGAAATTAACTAATAATCGGTGAAAAATTGGTTAATAAAGCATTCAGTAAGCTGGTGAGATTGTTATAAGCGCTAGTCCATATCTACAATCCATTATGGGATGCTTACCCTGGGAGATGGCACCCGGGCTTGTCTCCCTCTTATTAATTCAACAATGTCCTCCTGAGGAAGTATACTGAAAGCAAAGATGTTGCCATCAGCCCCGCACGTTACCAAAAACTGGTCATCATAACTGATGCAGATTTGTTTGATGTGCCCATTATCATTGTCATGAACACTGAGGCTCCAGAATATTTGCATGGATTTGAGATCATAATCATTGAAGGAGAGAGGGTAGATACGCACAGCTCCATTTTCCATCCCACAAAATAAAAGGTTTCCTTCTGAACTGCAAAACAAAAAGAGTAAGTGAGTATCTTTGGACCAGTTGCATGTTCTCTTTCTCTTACAGGAATACTCACAGGACAAGGTTACAAGATCACAAAATGCAGTTTATTCATCCTTTCTGCTGCCATCAGACTTTTGAATGGACCTATCTGATATTAAGTTGATCTTTCTCTACACTCTAGCTATGACTGTAACACTACATTCTGCACCCTCTCCTTTCCTTCTACCCTATGTACTCTATGAACGGTATGCTTTGTCTGTAAAGCATGCAAGAAACAACACTTTTCACTGTATGCCAATACATGTGCCAATAATAAATCAAATCAAATCAAAGCTATGCATAAGTTATTATTTCTCACATGTCCAAAACTTGAGGAAGAATCTACTTTGTAACCTCCTATGTTAATGCTCACATACCACGTGCTTCCATGTCCCTGTGGCTACAAAATCTGATGTTCTTTGTCAGCTTGAGCCTGGTTTCAAACCACCAACTAAAACATGGATAATGGCACAAATGAACTTAATCACCACATCATAATTGAAAAGATACAAGTTACACTCTAAGTTTGCACAGGTACGTATTTCATTTTTTGTAACAAACCCAGGGGGTCACCTTGACTCTTCAATGTGCAGAATACCATTTGTATGGCACTGCAGGTATATCTACTTCTTGTGCATCATAGAGGTGGCAAGTAGTACCCCTGGCAAAGAATACTGGAGACAGAACCAACTAGACACATTCAATATTGGCGTTGGGAGATACCCTTTAATCAAAAGGTCAGACCTCTCAAACTATATGAACTATACATTCAATAGCAAATTTAAAGTGCCGTGATTTGCAAAACAATTCAGCCTACTTACAATCAAATCATAGAATTTATGGAAGAAATACTTCACAAGCTATGATTCCATCGGGTGAATTTCTGAAAATAACAATCAGAAATATCAAAAGGAAGAAAGTTGCACTGTATTTTATTGCTTGGTCTACTGAAGCAATGCCCTAAAATTTCTTTGGGCTTCTCTTCACCGGCCTCTGTACCTCATAAAAACACAAAAAAATAGGAGCAAGTTTCCTCCAGTCTCCTCTGCTATTCACTAAGATAATTCTACATCAACTCCAATTTCTCGCCCTATTTCCCTATCCCTTGTTCCGGTGATGCCCAAGAATCTATCAATGCTTGGCTTAAATAGCGCTGATTGAAGAGATTTCTCCTCATCTCAGTCCTAACGGCTGACATCTTACCCTGAAACAGTGACTCCTTGCTCTAGATTCCTCATGATGTGGAGATGCCGGCGTTGGACTGGGGTAAACACAGTAAGAAGTTTAACAACACCAGGTTAAAGTCCAACAGGTTTAATTGGTAGTAAAAGCCACACAAGCTTTCGAGGCTCTAAGCCCCTTCTTCAGGTGAGTGGGAATTCTGTTCACAAACAGAACTTATAAAGACACAGACTCAATTTACATGAATAATGGTTGGAATGCGAATACTTACAACTAATCCAGTCTTTAAGAAACAAAACAATGGGAGTGGAGAGAGCATCAAGACAGGCTAAAAAGATGTGTATTGTCTCCAGACAAGACAGCCAGTGAAACTCTGCAGGTCCACGCAACTGTGGGAGTTACAAATAGTGTGACATAAACCCAATATCCCGGTTGAGGCCGTCCTTGTGTGTGCGGAACTTGGCTATCAGTTTCTGCTCAGCGACTCTGCGCT
Organism: Mustelus asterias; assembly: GCF_964213995.1. Taxonomy (NCBI): domain Eukaryota; kingdom Metazoa; phylum Chordata; class Chondrichthyes; order Carcharhiniformes; family Triakidae; genus Mustelus; species Mustelus asterias. Next base: position 11,853,613 of record NC_135817.1, on the reverse strand, counting down.
GTCGTGTGTCGCGAAGGCCGCCTTGGAGAACGCTTACCCGAATATCAGAGGCCGAATGCCCGTGACCGCTGAAGTGCTCCCCAACAGGAAGAGAACAGTCTTGCCTGGTGATTGTTGAGCGGCCTCAACCGGGGTATTGGGTTTATGTCACACTATTTGTAACTCCCACAGTTGCGTGGACCTGCAGAGTTTCACTGGCTGTCTTGTCTGGAGACAATACACATCTTTTTAGCCTGTCTTGATGCTCTCTCCACTCCCATTGTTTTGTTTCTTAAAGACTGGATTAGTTGTAAGTATTCGCATTCCAACCATTATTCATGTAAATTGAGTCTGTGTCTTTATAAGTTCTGTTTGTGAACAGAATTCCCACTCACCTGAAGAAGGGGCTTAGAGCCTCGAAAGCTTGTGTGGCTTTTGCTACCAAATAAACCTGTTGGACTTTAACCTGGTGTTGTTAAACTTCTTACTAGATTCCTCAGCCATGGGAAGCAGCCTCTCAGGATCTACTAATAAAAACAAAGAAACAAAAACCCAGAAAGCCCTCTCATAGCACAGCAAAAGATTGGCAAGAACCCCAGCTGCACATCTATTTGGGGGTCTCTCTGTCGAAGGCATGGTGGCCAATTGTTAGAAAATGAATTGCTGGTGATTTGCCCTGTTGCAACATTATATTACATAATCAATACTTTTTATTCACCTCGTGGGTGCAATGTCTGCTGCTGTTAGGCAAACGTACTTCCAAGTTATTTTCTCCTACCTCATTCAGATCTCCTCAGGCTACATTTCAACCAAGAGCCACCTGTGAATGTTATTGTTGAAAGGATGATGGGAGATGCATTAAGTGGTCTGGTCACAACATATCCTCCGATTTTTGTTCTCTTAAGGGTGGCATGGTGGTTAGCACTTCTCCCTCATAGCGCCAGGGCTCCAGGTTCAATCCCGGCCTTGGGTGGCTGTGTGGAATTTGCGCATTCTCTCCACACCTGCGTGGGTTTCCTCCAGGTGCTCCGGTTTCCTCCCACATTCCAACAATGTACAGATTAGGCCATGCTAAATTGCCCCTTAGTGTCCAAAGGTGTGTAAATTAGGTGGGTTAGCCATGAGAAATGTGCAGGGTTACGGAGATAGGGCTGGAGGGGAGGGCCTGGGTGGGATGCTCTTTCGGAGAGTCCATGCAGACTCGATGGGCCAGATGGTTTTTTTCTGCACTGTAGGGATTTTATGGTTCAAACATAAAAAGAAAAGTATAACTTGCAGCTTGGGGAGCAGTGAACTGCAGGACAGTGGCTTAATAGTCAGGTGAAAGGGAAGCAATGTTTTACACAAATTCATCATCACATCTTGAAGCTTATGCTTGATCCTTTTGGCTACAAAATCCAAGATTCTGGATTTCCTTCTTTGCTGTTCAGTACTGAGTACTAAATCCAATTCATTACTAGTTGCTTAACTCCATCTTCACAACATGCTCCATCGTGACTTCACCCCATTGCTATCAAACCTTCATATTCTCGTCACCTCTCGACTTCATTTCTCTGATGCATTACCTTCTGCTCTCTCAAAATCCACAAACTCCATTTTGTTGAAACCTTCATCTCCCATCGCTCCCCCAATCCTCAACACTTCAAATTTATTGGCCTAGATTTTGAGGTGGATCTGCCTGCATTACCCCATGGAAACTGACAGCAACATCTGTAACCCATGTATGTGAAGAATGTGATTCTACGCTTGACCAGAGGTCGCACAGATTATAATCTACGGGAAATCAATTGAATTGAAGAGGTTTCATGCTTAGGGCAGGATTTTGTAGATGGCATTGTTTCCCATCCGAGGAGTTGGTGCTTCCCTGTAGTCATTTAACGCTGCAAGGAGCGTTAATAGGCTGGAGTTGGGACTTCTACCCCTCACTTGGGAGGAAGTCCCACCTTAGAGAGTTGCTCACCAATCTGATTGGCCAGGTCTTGCCACATTTGGACAGGGCTTGTTTCAGTATCTGAAGATCTGCGAACGGTGCTGATTATGAAATGTGGAAATTAACTACCGAGGTTCCAACCACACTCAAACTTCAAAACCGTCAATTTCCAACTCCCTAATATTTTCTGCCTCTGCCCCTGTTTCATCAGCTGCTAAAATATTCATCTATTTCCTCTGGATTCAATTATTCCAATGCTTTCTTGAATGGTCTCCTATGTTGCACTCTCCATAAACTTAGCACATTCAAAACTCTGCTGTCCGAATCCTGTTTGCCCCTGAGTGCATTGACCTGAATGGAAATTTCTCAATTTCAAAATCCACTTTTTCAAATCCCTCCATGAACCCTTCCCTTTCTACCTTTGGAATCTCCTCAGCCTGACAACACTTAGAGATCTCTGCACTCCACCAATTCCGGTCTCCTGTCAATCCCTGATTTTCATCACTCCTCCAGTGACAGCAGTGCTTTCGGCTGTCTAGGCCCCAAGCTTTGACATTTCCTCCCTAAACCTCTCAGCTTCCTAACTCTTCTCTCCTTCTTTAAGATGTTCCGAAAACCTACCTTCTGGCAAAACCTTTATTCACCTGTCCCAAATTCATCTTCTGGCTGTTAAATTTTCATTAAATCCCTACAATGTTACAATGGTCATTTTGCCCATCGAGCCTGCACCAACAACAACTCCACATATTTATCCTGGCTATTCCCCCTGACACTAAGGGGTAATTTACCATGGCCAATCAACCTAATCCACACATCTTTGGCCTGTGGGAGGAAACCAGAGCACTCGGAGGAAATTCACGCAGACACGGGGAGAGTGTGCAAAACTCCACACAGTCACCCGAGGCCAGTGTTGAACCAAGGTCCCTGGTGCTGTGAGGCAACAGTGCTAACCACTGTGCCACCATGCCACCCACTGTGCCACCCGAATTTTGTTTGATAACACTCTTGTGAAGTGTCTTGGAATCCTTTCCTCTGTGAAAGGTACTAAATAAATGTTGTTGTTGATGCAGAATATAAAGTCAGCATGCAATAATGAACCTGTACAGTGCTTTAGTAAAACCACCGTTGAAATTCTGTGCAGTTTTGGGTTGCACACTATAAGATGTTGAGGCACTAATATATTTAACGGCCAAATTATTTTTCAACATGAAAACTGGCCTACTTGAAAACCATTTGTCTGATCGGGTTTTCGGCTGCATCCTCAACGGCTAAGAAAGCAAATGGTTCGTCCATTTTTATGGGGTCATCCTTGTGACTTCCTGCTACTTCTGAGAATTTACAATGGTAGAGATATCCGCAATCATAATCAGCCTGAAAAAATACACATTAAAGAAAGTTAAGTGAGGGTTAACTGCAAATAGCCCAAAAGCTTGCAAATCTACTCACTGTTGCTGCTCCCAGCACTCCCAATGTTACTCAGAACACAGTCTCACACTAATGCCAACATTTGCTCCTTTGTAGGAGCCTCTGTATTGTTCCTCCACTGGAATATCAGGGAATCAGCAGTCACAGCAAGAGAGCAAAGAAACAGAATGCAATTCCCAGCAAATTCAGCTGTCTCCCTTCAAAATCAGGTCCCAATGCAGCTACCTGCCATTCAAAACTGCCCATACCAAATAGGTATGTAAAGAAGGTCATTTAAGCAAAAGGACATAAAGTAGAAAAAGTCAGTGAAAACATTCTGACAGCTGATACAGAGCCCCTTAGACATTGCAATGTCTGAGAGAACAATAAATGGAAAAAGCTGTAAGTCCACAAGCCTATAGGTGATGGGGAGGTCATAGTAGTAGAAGGTATATCTCGCACAGAGAGACCAGGGGATAAAGAAACACTGGGATCATCACAATCACAATCCAGAACACTGGTGTCCCCAAAGGGCAGGAGACCATCCCAGCCATCCTACAGCTGGACAGCAGGGTGGAGCAAAGAAGTGCAGCCGAGGAACTGAATCATACCTGAGAGTTTGGCAAGTGGGGAGTTCAAAGTGTTAATCTTGTTCTTGTCTAGTCTCTAAAGCAGTAACTGTGTAAGTAGACTTCATTTTGATGTTAGTTGGGGAAGCCCTTCAATGCTGTGTCACTGGGAAAATGAAGCCATTGGTTCCCCAGAACACACGAGCGATTCCCTCCCCTCCCCCTCCATGGAGCCCTGTATTGGGATTTCAGATCCCTTACCCACTACACAGATGTGGGCCCAGATGCTGGCGTGCATGCGGAGCTCAGGTAGGAGTCAGACTTGTTTGCACGAGGGCATCATCATAATGGTGCTTAGCGAGTCATCATCACTCCCTGCCTGCCAAAAAACTCACCAACACAGAGTACCCAGGCCCCACCACTCTGGTGTGACGATGTTGCAGGAGATAGGAGGACTCGGGGGCGTTCCTCCTCCTCGTGCTGGGCGGCCTCCTCCCCAGCGACGACCGGCTGGTTGGCCTCCACGTCCTCCTCCTCCTCTTCCAATAGGTCACCTCTCTGCTGTGCCAGGTTGTGCAAAGCACAGCACACCACCACAATGTGGGAAGAGATCAGAGGGCTGTATTGGAGGGCACCGCCAGAGTGGTCCAGGCACCGGAATCGCATTGTGAGGAGCCCTATGCACCTCTCACTACTGAGCGGGTGGATATATGGGCCTCACTGTAGCAGGTCTTCACCTCAGTCACAGGCCTCCGCACAGGCGTCATCAGCCATGTCCGAAACGGGTAATCCATATCACCCACAAGCCACCCCCGCAGCCTGAGCTCCTCCTCAAATGCCTCCAGTATGTCAGAGCTCCTGAGAATGAAGCTGTCATGCACGCTGCCAGGGTGTCTTGTGCAGACGTGCATAATATTCATACTGTGGTCACACACCAGCTGGACATTTAGGGAGTGGAACCCCTTACTGTTGATGAATCTTTGTGGATTCTGCAGTGGGGCCTTGAGGGCAATGTGGGTGCAGTCGATGGCACCCTGTACATGAGGCATCCTCGCAATGGCCGTGAACCCTGCAGCCCAGGCTTCCTGCTGGGCCCGGTCCAGGTTAAATTTGATGCCAGGGCATACGGGGCTTCCATGACCTGCTTGACACAGGTACAGGTGTGCACAGCTGACTGGGAAATGCAGGGACAGGAGGGTGTGACTGCGAGTCAGGCTGGTAAGAGGACCCAGAGGGCAGAAGGGCAGGTTGTCAGCCTCTGCAACTGTCCAATAGGTTGGATGTTCTCTCAGCTTGCTTGGATGAGAGCAGGGGCTGCAGAGTGGATGAGTAGTCTGACCATGGCACCGTGATACAGGTAGCCATTCAGGTGAGGAGAGTGAACAGGAATATAGTGGTAGTCGGAAACAGTATAGTGACACTGTTCTCTGCAGCAAAGAATAGGAGTCCAGAAGGCTTTTGTTGTCTGCCTGGTGCCAGGATGGGGAGAGACCGGACAAGAGGAGGGTAGATGGAGTCAAGATAGGAAGCCATGAGTTTTGTGGGGCAGGGACAGGCTGACACGATGGGTTTACCAGGATATTCCTGTTTGTAGATTTTTGAATAAGGTAGGAATGGGCTGTGAGGGGTTGGAGGACAATAAGGTTGGAAGCTGTAGAGGGCAGATCTCCAGAGGCGATTGAGGTCAGTTCAGTGACCATCCTGGAAATTATGGCTTGATGTTTAGTGGTGGGTCATGATCCAGAGGGAGGTAAGAAGAAGTGTCTGAGAGCTGGTGCTCAACCTCTGTGAGGTAGTGGTCAGTACACCAGATGTGCAGAGTGTTTTCTAAATTGTAAGAAATTAGAAAGTGTAGATGTACAAAGGAACCTGAGTGTCCTTGTCCATAATTCACTGAAGACCAGCATGCAGGTGTAGCAAGCTATTAGGAAGGCTAATGGAATGTTAGCCTTTATCGTAAGAGGATTTGAGTACAGAAGTATTGAAGTCTTGCTTCAATTTATAGAGGCTTGGTTAGACGGCAGCTGGAGTACTGTGTGCAGTTTTGGTCCATGATTATGTTTAGCAAAGTGCTGCACTGGTTTGTTGTTACTTTCTGCAATTTGGCAGACCAGGAAACTCTCCCACTGCCTGCCATCAGGCGTATTGGAAGGATTTACAGGGTGATGATCAACCTGTTTGGCTGCATTATGCACGCACTTTCAATGGCCATCAAGCCTTGAAGCAGGACTTGAACCCAGAGTTTCTGGCCCAGAGGTAGGGATGTGACCATTGCACCACAATACTTCCTTTTTCCTTATTAATTTTATAAAAATCATTCATAATTTTGAACACCTCTATTTAATTTCCCCTTAACCTTCTTTACTCCAAGGAGTTTCTCGAGTCTCTCCATATCCCTGGTGACATTGTAGCAAATCTCCTCTGCACCCTCTGTATAGCCTGAATGTCTAATTATCAGGCATCTTAGACCTTGGGAATCTGTCTGACTCATAGTTTTTTTCCGATAATCGGAACTTACCACAGACAGCCAGAATTGCCCTGGATTTGAGTAGAAACCACACAATATGGCATTTGGTTCGGGAGGAACATAGATCATCGGGAGTGGCTCCTCTTCCTCCTCTTCTTCCTCTTCCTCCTCTTCCTCAGTCGCCAATTCGGGATTTTCTTCAGCCATTTCCTTCTTTTTTTGGAGTCTTTCTTGCTTTTCTTTCTCTTTTTGTTCCTTTATCTCCTGCCTCCGCATAATCTCTGCATTTCTCTATCACAACAAAGCAGACATAATTATATTGATTAGAAATAGTCATAATCTCAGTTTATTACCAAACATTAACACACCCTTAGTTCAGTTTTTACTCTTTTTCACCTATAAAGTCCATTTCTATTTGTCTTGAAGACAGTAGGAGTCAACCCAACAGCCCCGATACATTTATGTGACATCAGGATCTCATTATGCTTCTTTTCTTTTGTTTCCCACATCACAGTTGATAGGTTAGTTGACTGGGTGGCAAGGAAACCAGGAGGCTACAATTAGGGACCTTTTAGGAATAGTCCCTCATAATGATGATTGTGGGGTAACTATTAGTTGGGGGATCGGGGTGGGGTGAGGGGAGCATTAACTGCAGTCAGCATAAGGGAGGTCAGTGGTTTGCTTGAGGGGGACAGAGAAAGATCTCTTGGCCATCCTAGCTCACAACAATACCATAAAAAGCACTCGCCTATTAGGCTGTTCCATTTTTCTATTTGCTGCTGGGTTTCCTGAGACTGAACACTTGGTGGACAACCACTACATTTATATTAGGGCTCCAATTACAGCATGGAGCCCGAGTTAAATATAATAATAAAGTGATCCTCTCCAAGAAGCTACTCACAAGCCCGATGGCCCTGCATCCTAGGGTCTGAAAAGAAGTGAATGCAAGGATATTGGTGCATTGGTTCTAATCTTCCAAAATTCCCTAGATTTGGGAAAGGCTCCAGTGGATTGGAAAATCGCAAATGCAACACCTCTACTCAAGAAAGGAGGAGGTGACAGAAAGCAGGATATTTTAGACAGATAGCTAATATCTGCCATTAAGAAAATGGTAGAACCCATTATTAAAGAGATAGTAGCAGGATAATTAAAAAATCATAATGCAATCAAATAGGATCGACATGGCTTTATGGAAGAGTTATTTATTTGAGTTCTTGCGGATTTAACAAGCAGGGTGGATAAAGGGGGACCACTAGATGTAATGTATTTGATCTCCGAAAGGCATTTGATAAGAGGTTATTGCAAAAGATGATTTCATGTTGTTGGTGTTAATATATTAGCATGGATAGAGGATTGGCTAACTGATGGGAAATAGAGGGTTGAATTTCACAAGAGGTGTGGGGACCTCAATGTCCTGGTAAAAAGCGGGTGCTGAGTCCAGCAACAGATGCTGGTTGGCAATTTTACCACAGACAGCCTCCTAATTGATTGCCCGTGTGCCTGACAGCTGGCAAGCTCCTCTTGCTGCCAGTCTAGTCAGAGAGCAGACAGCTCTGAAGCCTCAGCGTTGCCAGTGGGGAGAGGAGTCACGGCTGCCTCTGTTTAGTAAAAGGATTTCCCATGTAACTGGGCAGGTAACCCTGCTGATAGCAAAATGCTGAAGGCCACTTTGTGACCTTTAATTTTGTACATTGGCTGCCCATCTCCTTGGAACAAACAGCCTCTCAGCGTCTGGTCCCATGGTCAGTAGAATAAATGCCCAATGGTGGGAACACATCAGGAAGCAAATCTAACCCCGCCCCGGGCGCTTGTCCACAGAGTTGGGATAAATGGGTTGTGTTCAGGTTGTCAAACTTAGACTAGTGGAGTACCACAGGGTTCAATGATAAGGCTTCAACCATGTACAATATATATTCATGACTTGGATAAAAGGACAGAATGTATGATCACCAAATTTTCCGATGAAACTATGAAAGGTAGTAACACATGTTGTGAAGAGGAAGCAAAAGGCTGGATTTTCGTCGTCGAGATGGATAGCTGGAGTCGGGTATGAGAGGCAAATGAGAGAGGTTGAGGGGCTTAGAGTGGCATGGAGTGTTTGTGGGGTCATGGACAGGGGGATTAGTTAGAGGGGTGTATGTTTGCATGGAGGGCATGAGGGACAATGGGAATATGTGGTGGAAGAGGGAGGCAGTGTGTGCAAAATTAGGTGGCATGAATTGGCCGATTCGTTTTGGGAGATTTTTGGCTGTTAGTGATTTTGTTTGCAATTATATGCTTCAACTGCTCTGCTTGCAATGTCATTGTGCCCTCTTCCCATTAGCTTATCTGGTAAATAGTTGAGGCCACAACACAAATCCCTGTGCCAATTACAGTACCTGACCATAATCCTTATTGTTTCCTGTCACTCAGTGAATCCCCTAACCAGTCAATAGTTTGCCTTTAATTTTATGAACTTCAACTTGAGCTCAGTCTCATGAGGAATTTTATCAAACGTTTCCTAACAGCCAGACATTCTCTTGTCCCCAACTTTAGTCACCTTCTCAAAATCTTTCTCCCTCTAGGTACCATGGACTTCCATTGGATTGGTCCATGATTATGATTGGCTCGATTGCCTTCTGCAGATGGCTGGCCAGGAAACTCTCCTGCTCTTGCCGCCTGCCGTCAGGGGCATTGGAAGGATTTACAGGCTGACTATCAACCTTTTTAGGCACGTTGTGAACAAACCCTGCATGGCCATCAGCTCCCAGAGCGGAAATTGAACCCGGAGCTTCTGGGCCAGATGTTAGGGCGCTACCCACTGTGCCACAATAATTCATCAAATTCATCAGGCATGTCCCATTCATGAGAAATACAAGCTGACTCTCTCTGATCAACTGAAAATTTCCAAGGTGTTCAGTGATTATATCCTTGGCTAGAATTTTCCAGTGGTCCACATTGTTTCTAAACACCCTTTTTTTCTCTAATATGATTGTAAAATTGTAATTATTTTGATACCCAATGTAAATTTCTGCATATACTCCCTTTGTGTAGCTCTCTTCCTATCTGTTTTGTCACCTTTCTCTGTTTTTCATCTCTTGCAGTCACCAGGATCTGTACTACATTCGCATTTTTGTGGGTTTCCGTTTTTATTTTTCTTTTGCCCTTTACCCCTTTCATCATCTGTGGTTATTCTTTCTGGGCAAGTAGAGCTCTTGTCACCGAGAGGAATAAACTGCTTCTGTAATATTAAATTCTTATTTAACAACTCCCAGTGATCTTTTGTTAATTTACCTAGTTACAGATACGTCCAATTTACTGTGGACATCCTCTACCTCGTTCATGTTAGGTAGCCATAAATCTAGAATCTAGTAGCTTTTTTATGTTTCTCCTTTCAGACACAACACTGATCATTAATAAATAAATGTTCACACACTGTCGACTCAACCTGGCTCATTACTTATTACTAAATCTAATCTGGTCTGTCCCTTTATTAGTTCTAGCTCATGTTTATTGTAGAAAACTACCTTGACCTAGTCTGCTTGTCTCAATCTATATGCAAGTTAACATCCCTCATTAAAGCAATTCTGCTTTTACTACATGCTAGTCTAATCTCTGCAGTTATACATTCTGCCACTTCAAGGTTTCTATACACAACAGCATAGTTGCATAGTGGTAATGCTTCTGGAATAATATTCACGAAGGCCTGGTTAATGCTCTGGTGGGATAAGTTCAAATCCCACCAGAGCAACTGGGGGAATTCAAATTTCAGTTGCTACAGCTGTACAGGGTTTTAATTAGACCACATTTGGAGCACTGTGTAGAGTTTAGGCCTCCTTACTTAAGAAAGGATATAATTATATTAGCGGTACCGAGAAAGTCCACTCAACTGATTCCTGGGGTGAAGGGGTCATCTTCTGAGGAAAGATTGAATAGTTCGGGCCTGCACCCATTGGAGTTTAGAAGAAAGAGTTAATTTTATTGAAACATATCAGATCCTGAGGGGACTTGACAGGGAGGATGCTGAGAGGATGTTTCCCCGTGTGGGCGATTGTAGAGTGAATGGGACATGGTTTAAAAATTCAAGGTCTCACATGAGACTGAGATGGGGTGAATTATTTCCTCTCAGAGAGTCATTGGTTTGTGGAATTCTCTTGCCTGGAGCGCAGTGGAGGCAGAGTCATTTAATATAGTGAAGACTGAGTTAGATGTTTGATGAACATGGGAGGGGGACAGAAAGGAAAATAGACTCCAGGCAACAGTTAGATCAGTCATGATCTTTATTGAATGGTAGAGCAGGTTTGAGGGGCCAACTGGCCGGCTCCTGATCCTAATTCTTGTGTTCATTGCAGTCATACGATTCTTCTCAATTTCTCAAATTCTATTCAAAGTTTCCACTGCCTGCTTGCCTTTTGTTACATCTTCTCTTAGTACTGAAGTCATTTCATCCTCAATTATTAAGGCTATTCCTGCCCCTTCTCCCAGTTTCCCTACCCTTCCTTTCAAAACTGACACATTCAGCCCCCAAGCCTGAGTGTCTTGCAGCAATGTCTGAACAATGGCTATCATGTCAGACTCTCTAAATTGAGCTTGTGGATCCATTTCACTCAATTTATTCCTTATAATTTGTGAGTTTGTATAAAGGATGCTTTTATCAAGCTACCAGCACTAACCCCTGGGATGTGACACTTAGGGGAGGCAATGGCGCACTGGACTTGTAATCCAGAGACCCAGGGTAATGGTCCGGCGACCTGGGTTTGATGATGACACCATGACAGACGGTGAAATTTGGGGCTCGATTCTCCCATTGCAGCCCACAATTTTTCTGGCGGGTCGGTTGGGAGATGCGTGTCGGCCATTTTGTGGTTTCCCGCGAGCTTTTACAACCCATGTGCATCTTCCAACCGGAAGAAAACGGCGCCGTCAGGAACGCGCAGAAGTCCGGCGGGAAGTGAGGTAAGTCTTTTGAATATGTTTTAAATATATTTCAAATGTAATTTAAATGTGATTATTGGGCCTTGCATGGAACTTGCCGGGCGCAATAGCATCTCCCACTCTGCCAGGAGTACTTCATTCCGGCGGGGTTTAGAGCAGCTCCCCACATTTGGGGAACTAGCGGGAGACCCCGCCGGAGTAAACGGGGGACAATCGGGTTAGGATTAGCGTTAGGGTTAGGGTTAGCCTATTCGCACCAGAGTCTGACAGCTCTGGAACTCTGCACATGCGCAGTGGTTCTGATTTGTCAGTCTCCCCCCAGGGCCCCCGCAGTGCTGCCCCTGCAGCCTCCCCTCCCATGGCCGGATCACGGTCCCCAAAACAATTTCCGGGTCAACCCTGACCCCATCCCACCCCGGAGCACCCAGATGTCCAGCCCCTCCCCTCCCTCAGCAATGGTGATTTCCCCTCCCAACCCGCTGACCACCCCCCCCCCACCCCACCCCCCCACCCCACCCCCCCACCGGGAGGCAGGCCCCCACCACCCCCAGCAGCCCACTGCCCCCGCCCTGCAGGCCGCCCCAATCGCTGGCCTCCCTCCAGTCCAGACCGATCCCAATGCAGAGTGGCAATGGGACCCCCCACCCCACCAATCGCCCCTAGGCCCCGCAGTGGCTGGGTGGTGGGGGGGTGGTGCCCCCGGGCATGTGCGCCCTGGCAGTGCCAGCCTGTGCCCCCGGCACTGCCCAAGGGGCAAAGTGCCCATGCCCAGGGGGTACCTTAGCACTGCCCACCAGGCATCAGGCAGTGCCAAGGGGGTGGGGCCTATTGTGTGCAGAGCCCAAGGGGTGATTGGTGGGGGTGGAGGGGGGTCCTGCTGCCACTTTGCGTTGGGATTGGTCTGGGCAGGAGGGAGGCCAGCGGTTGGGATGGCTGGGGGGATGGGGTGGGTGAGCTGGACATCGGGCCGCTCCGCGGCGGTGGGCGGGGGGGGGGGGGGGGGGGGGGGGGGGGGCGGGGGCGGGCAGGGCTGGCCCAGGAATTGTTGTGGAGGCCGCGATCCGGCCATGGGTGGGGGGGCTGCAGGGTCAGCACTGCGGGAGTCCTGGGCTGGCCACCGATCGAGCTGGCCAGCAAACGGGGAGACCGACAGATTGGGGCCACTGTGCATGCGCAGAGTTCCAGAACTTTCAGACTCCGGCGTGAATAGGTCCCACCCCCCTGGGTTTTTAATGAGATTTCCGATTGTGACCTTTGCATTGCACAGAGTGCGGAGATTCAGGTCTGAGGCTGCACTGGGAAAACAGTCGTGATCTGGAACAGTTTTCCCACCAATTCAGCATTTTTGGGAGAAACGGCCCCTTGAATTCAATTTTTACAAACTTCTGGAATTAAAAGTCTAATTATGACTATTATTGAATGTTGTAAAAACCCATCTGATTCCATTGTTACCTTGTCTGGCCTCCATGTGACTCCAGATCCACAACAATGTTGTCGACTTTTAAATAGAATGGATCAACAAGCCACTCAACACCATCTTCTCAAGAGCAATTAAAGATGGGCAACAAATGTTGGCCCTACCAGCGACAGCCACATACCATGAAATATTTTTAAAAACTTGCATACACTTCTTTAATCCAAAAAATATCCATTTACCCTAACCCTTACGATTTTTTATTCATGCTTCTATATTTCCTTATATAATGTAAACCTGAAGGGTCTTGTGAGACACCTTAACAAATGCCTTCTTAACTTCCATATATTACATTTATTGTACTCTCTTTATCTATCCAACCAGTTCCTCAAAAACAAACTGTTAATTTTGTCATAAAAATTGAAACATGTTAAAAAGTTAAAGTTAATTTATTAGTCATAGAGTCATAGAGGTTTACAGCATGGAAACAGGCCCTTCGGCCCAACTTGTCCATGCCGCCCCTTTTTTTTTAAACCCCTAAGCTAATCCCAATTGCCCGCATTTGGCCCATATCCCTCTATACCCATCGTATCCATGTAACTATCTAAATGCTTTTTAAAAGATAAAATTGTACCCGCCTCTACTACTACCTCTGGCAGCTTGTTCCAATCACTCACAACCCTCTGTGTGAAAAAAATTGCCCCTCTGGATACTTTTGTATCTCTCCCCTCTCACCTTAAACCTATGCCCTCTAGTTTTAGACTTCCCTACCTTTGGGAAAAGATATTGACTATCTACCTTGTCTATGCCCCTCATTATTTTATAGACCTCTATAAGGTCACCCCTCAGCCTCCTACGCTCCAGAGAAAAATGTCCCAGTCTATTCAGCCTCTCCTTATAACTCAATCCATCAAGTCCCGGTAGCATTCCTAGTAAATCTTTTCTGCACTCTTTCTAGTTTAATAATATCCTTTCTATAATAAGGTGAGCAGAACTGTACACAGTATTCCAAGTGTGGCCTTACCAATGTCTTGTACAACTTCAACAAGACGTCCCGACTCCTGTATTCAACGTTCTGACCGATGAAACCAAGCATGCTGAATGCCTTCTTCACCACTCTGTCCACCTGTGACTCCACTTTCAAGGAGCTATGAACATGTACCCCTAGATCTCTTTGTTCTGTAACTCTCCCCAACGCCCTACCATTAACTGAGTAAGTCCTGCCCTGGTTCAATCTATCAAAATGCATCACCTCGCATTTGTCTAAATTAAACTCCATCTGCCATTTGTCAGCCCACTGGCCCAATTGATCAAGATCCCATTGCAATTGGAGATAACTTTCTTCACTGTCCACTATGCCACCAATCTTGGTGTCATCTGCAAACTTACTAACCTGCCCCCCTATATTCTCATCCAAATCATTAATATAAATGACAAATAACAGTGGGCCCAGCACTGATCCCTGAGGCACACCGCTGGTCACAGGCCTCCAGTTTGAAAAACAACTCTCTACAACCACCCTCTGGCTTCTGTCAAGAAGCCAATTTTGTATCCATTTAGATACCTCACCCTGGATCCCGTGAGGTTTAACTTTATGCAACAACCTACAATGCGGTAAATTGTCAAAGGCTAATCACCTTGTCAAAACCTAGTCACAAGTAAGGCTTACATTAGCACTGCAATGAAGTTACTGTGCCACAGTCTGGCACCTGTTCGGGTCAATGCACCTAACCAGCACGTCTTTCAGAATGTGGGAGGAAACCGGAGCACCCGGAGGAAACCACGCAGACACGGGGAGAACTTGCAAACTCCACACAGACAGTGATCCAAGCCAGGAATCGAACCTGGGTCTCTGGCGCTGTGAAGCAGCAGTGCTAACCATTGTGCTACCGTGCCGATAGTGTAGCGATAATTAGGCCATCACCTAATTTTCCAGCACCTTCCAGAAGGTGCTGGAAAAACTCAGCAGGTCTACTTGGCAGCATCTACAGAAATAGAAAAAGACACCAAAATCTTGCTGCAATTCAATCTGCTGGTATCTAGTCCAGCTGATAGTGCACCCCCGACTGCAAGAGTTGCGACCAACGGGAAACGACAGGACCATAAGATCCCATTGCCAGCAAGCGTGTACCACCTCCCATCGCTGCGAAGCATGCCACAGAGTGGGAGAAAAGTCCCACCCAGGGTTAACGTTTTGAGTCCTATGACTCTTCTTCAAAGCTGAACTCAAAACATTAACTCTATTTCTCTCTCCACAGATGCTGCCAGACCTTATGCCTTTTCCAGCACTTTTTGTCTTTATTTCAGATGTCCAGCATCCACAGTATTTTGCTTATATATTAATTTTGTCAAACTTGACCTGTGTCTATCAGATCAACTACTAGCAGAAGTTTGGAATGGGCCTACAGAATACAGTTTATGCACAAAAAGTTAAGAATTTCTGAGAAGAGGGTGCCGATTTTGGCTTAACCCTTTACGTGTCGATTTACATGTTGGTCCTGTGCATTGTCACTTTTCAGAGCAGCCCATTTTGATAGTTTGTGGTAATAGGTGTGGTAATAGGTGCAACAAACGATGCAGAATTACCTCTATGCTAGATCGGATGCTCTTGAAGTGGAAGTACTTCTTTGGTATGGGAATCTCAAACGTTAAAGTTGTATCTAGTTCCTGGAGCTCTGGAAGTGCAGTTTGAACTACATAACCATTTTCACAAAATATGAGCAACACAGTTGTCTCCTAATGGATAGAAAATAAATAAAACAATAACATTACATTAGATTGTCACCGGACAAGACTTTTACACACATAAAGCATAAAGAAGCACAGGCTAGATATTCCGTTCAGGCAGTGGTACAAAACCAGCCAGTATAAAGTACACAGGCGCTAATGTTTAATCCCACTGGCTGGGAAGTACCTGAATATCCTGCACTAGGTATAATGGGTGGCTGATCTGATAACACTGTTTTGCAGGATGACCAGAGGTCCTGGTCTTGCCAAGACAAGCCTAACTTTTTATTTAATGTCCTGACAATTTCCGGAAGTAGTTCAAACATCACCTTTTCCCTTTTCGGAAAATTGGGCCTGGGAGGGGGAGAAAATCTGGGAAATTTTGCCTTTCTTCCTGTGTGAACTCATCATATCACATTGCATTAGACACAGCAGACCTGTCTCCACCCACCCTCACTGCTGCATTGATGTCTCCAAATGAGCTGTGACTAGCCTTTTGGTGTCAACAGCTCCATTGCTGATGAAGGATCTTATACAATCAATAGAACAGACACCAAATACAGACCCAGACGCACAGACACAAAATACAGATCCAGACACATAGACACAAAATACAGATCCAGATGCACAGACACAAAATACAGATCCAGACGCACAGACACAAAATACAGACCCAGACACAGACACAAAATACAGACCCAGACGCATAGACACAAAATACAGACCCAGACACATAGACACAAAATACAGACCCAGACGCACAGACACAAAACACAGACCCAGACACATAGACACAAAATACAGACCCAGACACATAGACACAAAATACAGACCCAGACACATAGACACAAAATACAGACCCAGACGCATAGACACAAAATACAGACCCAGACGCACAGACACAAAACACAGACCCAGACATATAGACACAAAATACAGACCCAGATGCACAGACACAAAACACAGACCCAGACACATAGACACAAAATACAGACCCAGACGCATAGACACAAAATACAGATCCAGACGCACAGACACAAAATACAGATCCAGACGCACAGACACAAAACACAGACCCAGACGCACAGACACAAAACACAGACCCAGACACATAGACACAAAATACAGACCCAGACATATAGACACAAAATACAGATCCAGACGCACAGACACAAAACACAGACCCAGACACATAGACACAAAATACAGACCCAGACACATAGACACAAAATACAGATCCAGACGCACAGACACAAAACACAGACCCAGGCGCACAGACACAAAACACAGACCCAGACACATAGACACAAAATACAGACCCAGACACATAGACACAAAATACAGACCCAGACGCACAGACACAAAACACAGACCCAGACACATAGACACAAAATACAGACCCAGACGCACAGACACAAAATACAGATCCAGACGCATAGACACAAAATACAGATCCAGACGCACAGACACAAAATACAAACACAGAATAATACACACCAAATACAGACACAGAAACACACACACAAAAGGAGACACAAATACAGAACATGCACACCATATACAGACCATAAGAAATAGGAATGGGAGTAGGCCGTTCGGCCCCTGAAGCCTGCTCCACAATTCAATAGGATCATGGCTGATCCAACGTTCCTCACGTCCACTTTCTTGCCCTTTCCCTGTAAACTTTGATTTCCTGACTGATCAAATATCTGTCTATCTGAGCGTTAAATATACACAAGGACTCTACTCCCAAAGCTCTCTGTGGCAAGGAGTTCCAAAGACTCACAACACTCTGAGAGAAGAAATCCCTCCTCATCTCAGTCTTAAATTGGCACCCCTTTATTCTGAGGCCATGCCGTCTGGTCCCAGACTCTCCTTTAAGGGGAAACATCCTCTCAGCGTTTACCCTGCCAAATTATTTAAGAATCCTATATTTCTCAATGAGATCACCAGTCATTCTTCTCAATTCCAGTGAGTAGAGTCCCAACCTGTTTAACCTTTCCTCATCAGACAATCCCGCTGTACCAGGGATCATCACAGTGAACCTTTTCTGAACAGCCTCCAATGAAACAATATCTTTCCTTAAATAAGGAAATTAAAACTGGCCACAGCACTCCAGATGTGGTCTCAGCAGTACTTTGTACAGTTACAGCAAGACTTCCCTACTCTTATACTCCAACCCCCTAGAAATAAGGCCCAACATTCCATTAGTCTTCCTGATTACCTGCTGTACCTGTGTGCTAATTTTCTATGTTTCCTGCACAAGTACTCTCAAGTCCCTTTGTGTTGGAGCTTTCCATAGTTTTTCTTCTTTTAAATAATGCTCTCTTCTTTTGTTCTCACTTCCAAAATGAACAATTTTGCATTTTCCCACATTATACTCCATTCACCAACTTTTTGCCCACTTACATAACCTATCAATATCCCCTTGTATCCCTCTCGCAACTTGACTTTCCACAGATGCATAAATAAAGGCTCAGAGGTCACACAAATACAGTCACAGAAACACGTGCACCAAGTACAGACACAGAAACAGACACACAAATACAGTAACAGGTATACTTTGGCAAGGCACTCATAAAACATAGTAGGAAGATTTTGTGACAATCTGCATCTGACTATTAAATACACCCTACCAACATGAAATCAGTTTTTCATTTCACTCCATAACAGTATTGTGCAGTACATACATGGGTAGGTGGAGACCACTCCAAGCTCACAACTGGTCCTGGTACTCTGATATATCCCACTGGTGCATATTTATTCCCAGTTAGAAAGAAAAACACTGTGTGGTCTTTGCTCTATGAGGGAAAAAAAACATTGTGACCAAGAGCCTCATTTTAAATTGTCATACATAGCGCTGGATTTTGCAAGGCTCCCACCCACATCCAGCTAAAAAATCAGGGGCAGCCTGCCCACGATCCTGACAACTGTCCTGCAGCAATCTAATGTCCTGGGCACAGTGTTAACTGTTTTAAGGCAAGATCTCCGTCTGCTATCTCAGCAGGATGCCCCACCTTAGGGAACTGTGACCATTCAGGTTGATCAGTAGCTCTGTAGTACCCAACAGGACCAGCTGGGAACTGTGGCAACTACTGGGGCTACAGGTGCTCTCACCACAACAAAGTATAGATGCAAGTCTCCTCTCGAAAACAGAGAGTGAGGTGGAGGCCAAGTTCAAGAGGCCAAAGAGGAGGTTAAAAGTGAGGGATGACTCTTTGGACAGTATCGGCTCAAGAATAAGTAGGCTGGTGACACTTTGCTGCCCATCCCTGTCAAACTCCTAACTCAAAGGTGCTTATGGATTTTTCATATTAATCCTGCAGAGATCTAGTGATGTCAACTGTCTTGTTTTTAATTGGATCTTCCTATTAAGGTAACAGCCTATGAACTGTAGCTTGCTAACACTTCAGTGAATGTCTTGGGCTGTTTTATTACTGTATAATCGATTGTTGTTGTAGTTCTGTGGGCATGTCAGCCATAGTTCAGTGGATAGATCATCCGTCCCCAAGTCAGAAGTTTTGTGGATTCACATCCCGCTCCAGAGACTTGAGCACATCTTTAGGATCGGATGTTAAACTAAGGCTCCATCTGCCATCTTAAATGGATTTTGAAGAAGAGCAGATGAATTATCCCCCAGTGCCCTGGCCAATATCTATCCTTCAGACAACAACACAGAAACTGATTGTCAGGTCATTTCTGTGGATGATGACATTAAACAATTTAGCAACCTTCAGCTGACTTTTGATCCATTTGTCCCTCTTCAACTGAACTTATAAATAGATTGCAAATGCAAGAATTTATTCAAAAAAACCTGAGATTGCACATTTCAAATTATATTAAATGTGCATTTTGACTTTTTTAATGTTTTAATTGGTCATTTTATCTCACCTTGTTGTCAAAAAACATCAGCTTTGCTTAGACATTCTTCTCCTTAACAGTGAAAGTTTTCAATCACATTTGTGTATTCATAGTATGTGAAGTATTCTTTTCCTTATTATTTCATGGGATATGGGCATCGCTGGCAAGGCCAGCATTTGAAGCCCATCCTTAATTGCCCTTGAACTGAGTGGCTTCTTAGGCCATTTCAGAGGGCAGTTAAATCACATGTAGGCCAGACCAGGTAAGGATGGCAGATTTCCTTCCCGAAAGGACATTAGTGAACCAGATGGCTTTTCACAACAATCGATGATAAGTTTTGTGGTCAGCATTATTAAGAGTAGCTTTTAATTCCAGATTTATTAATTGAATTTAAATTCCATCAACTGCCATTACTAGCCCAGTGACATTACCACTATGCCACTGTCTCCCTGCTGAATGCAATTTGCAGGATGTCCCAATAGTTCATGGGTACGTCAGTGTGATAGCTCATTCCATGAGAGAGCATTTAAGGCTTCCTTTATCTTTTTCAGAAGAGAAGCCCAGGCAGGGAGTGGAGGAAGCCTGCAGCTCCCTGCCAGTGACAGCATCGGTGTTCCAGTGCATAGCAGCAATGAAGATGCAGAAGTCTGGCTGCTGTGCCTCATGGGGGCCATGGGAGGAGGTAACATGGAAGAATCAAGTCAGTCAGGACAGCAGTTGGGCAGATGGGGGAATAGCTCAGGTCCAGAGGAATTATCAATGTCCTTTAAATGTGCCTATTGTACATACTTACACCCGTTGCAAGCATTTCTCCGCTATGTTCATAAGCAATAGCAGTGACAGCTGCTGTGTGGGGCTTCAAGGCCTGTTTGAGTCGAATCTCGACCTCACCAACTTCTGTTCGGCCCGCAACGTGAGCAAGGCCTTTAGGGTTATATACTTCCAAGATGCGGACAACACCATCTTCAAAGCCTACAGCAATCATGTTTCCCTTTGGGTAGAGCTGCAAAGGAAAAGATTTTAAAATTCCACATAAATTGAACAAAAATACAGGATTAAAATCAGCATTTTAAACTTGTTGGTAAGAGGGGAAAATCAATTAAAAGAGCTGTTTTGATTGGTGATTGGCAACAGAACTATGCAACAGTACAATAAATATCAAGCTGTATCATAGTGTTGGCCGAGAGATCATCATATCATGTTGGCTCGGATATTACAATACAATAGCACAGTGATAATTGCTCATTGCTGACCTCCAGTCATATTAGAAATAGTCCCATAGTGAAGATTTAGGTTTGAAGGAGTGGGATACTTTGAGAGACCCAGTGTTGTGCAGTGTGGTTGGAGCAGAGGATTAAATGAGCTTTTTCTGCGACTTCAAGGGAACTTAATTGGCCGCAAGGGAAATTCTTGGATTTTGAAAGACGCTATATAAATGCAAGTCCTTTTTTTCCTTTCTGTTCCTACTTCTTTGTCTTCCCTCAACGTAACCTTACCCTTGTCCCTTTTTCCTATCAAGTACCCAATAATGGCAACCTGCCCAGGCAGTGGAGGGAGAATAAGATGACAATAAGTGATAATGAAGACATGTGAAGCTGAATTTTACATGGCCCCTGAGAGTGTATTTCCTGCAAGAGGGAGACACATAAAATAGAGTGGACGCCTATCCCCACCGCCTGAGCTGAGCTCACCACCATAGTACAGGTAACCCACCCATCATATTTAAATGAATAATAATGCGTCAATTAGGCTTATTGTCAAGCCAACTGACTCTGATAGTATGTTGCAAACACCTCATGACGTTTGGTGTGGGCAACTGGGTAGGAAGCAGGAAGCCCAACTTTTTAATGTACCTGTTTAAAGGGTGGGTAGATGTGTGGGGGTCTGGTCTTAGAGGACCGCCCTTTGATCATGGGGTGGCCTGCCTTTGATTGAACTTCCACTTCCTCCCTACACACTCCCTCCCCTAAACCCACCCCTTCCACGCTCCCTAATCTACCCAAACCTGCCCAGCCCACACAAAGTTATCTGCTCTGCGGATCATCTTCTTTGGCAGTCCCAGAAGCAACCACTGATGCCTTCATGGTGCTGCCAGGACTGACAACGCTGCCTGCCAATGTGATTGGCTGATACCTCCAGATGGCAGAACCTCTATTCCAATGAGGGTGGAAGCCCCACTCGGCTCTTTCCCACAGCCTTGTTGCAGAGGATTCAGATGATGAATTTGATGGACCAGTCTGGAAAGGTACACACCCAAATGCACTGACGATCCTACCAGAAAGCCTAGACTCGGGGCCCAAATTTACCATCAAGTTGTGCCTGTTTTTGGGCGTGAAAACTTGGTAAAGTCGGGCATGAGGCGACCGCCTCCACACCTCTTCCTCCTTTACCAAGTGCCTAAAATGGCCGCGACGGCAATTTAAATGCATTTGAATGCACTTAAATTGAATTAATGGGTTGGGCGCCCAACTTTACCAGCACTTCCCCCTTTACCACCGCGTTCGCCAATCGGGAATCGGCGTGAATCACACATCCGACAGCTCTCTGCTACTCACGGGTGTCCTGTTGTTGCGGCCATTTTCTGTCTTGGGTCGGTGACAGCTCTGCGAGTGTGTAGGGGTGGGGGGCTGTTGCTCTGCAGGGTCTCCGATGTCAGACTTGCAGCACAGACCCAGGTCTCAGCCCTGACCTCGGGTCTTGCGGTGCTGCTGGGTCATAGCGCACTCAGCTCACTTCCAGCTGAAGAATGTGCACAAAGCCCTTGCAAATTGCACTGCGGCAGCCTCTCATCTCTGCAAGGAGCTGTGATTGTGGGGAGGATGTAGCTGGGGGAATTGAGGGCCTGTGATTGTGGGGAACATGTGGCTGGGGGAATTGGGGGTGGGCTGTGATTGTGGGGAGCATGTGGCTGGGGGAATTGGGGGTGGGCTGTGATTGTGGGGAACATGTGGCTGGGGGAATTGAGGGCCTGTGATTGTGGGGAGCATGTGGCTGGGGGAATGGGGGGGGGGACAGTGATTGTGATGAGCACGTGGCTAGGGGAATTGGGGAGGGCTGTGATTGTGGGGAGCATGTGGCTAGGGGAATTGTGGGGTATGGACAGTGACTGTTGATGTGCTGGGGCAAGCAGCGTTCCATAACCTCTACATGTGTTCCTCTCCATTTCCACTATATCTAGCTGTCCTTTTTGTTGCTGCTGGAGCTGAGGAGGAGCAGTAGGAGGAAAAATTGTGGACACAGGAGGCCAGGGCCTTACCACTTCCAGGACCAGAGGGAGACGAACACCAGAGGCAGGAGATGGCTGCCATTACCCAGAGGAGGGGGCATAGGAGAAGGAGGAAGCAGAGACCCCAGCAGTTCCGTGCACGAGTGTCCTTCGAGCAGATAAGACCATAAGACAAGAAAACATAGGAGCAGAATTAGGCCACTCGGCCCATCGAGTCTGCTCCGCCATTCAATCATGACTGATATTTTTCTCATCCCCATTCTCCTGCCTTTTCCCCATAACCCCTGATCCCCTTCTTAATCAAGAACCTATCTATCTCTGTCTTAAAGGCACTCAATGATCTGGCCTCCACAGCCTTCTGCGGCAAAGAGTTCCACAGATTCACCACTCTCTGGCTGAAGAAATTCCTCCTCATCTCTGTTTTAAAGGATCGTCCCTTTAGCCTGAGGTTGTGCCCTCTGGTTCTAGTTTTTCCTCGTGGAAATATCAAAGAACAAAGAACAAAGAACAATACAGCACAGGAACAGGCCCTTCGGCCCTCCAAGCCCGCGCCGCTCCCCGGTCCAGGATTGAATCCTGAATCCAGGATCCCCGCCCAATTTTCCAGCCTATCTACATACCAATATCCTATCCACCGAGCTGTCCCTCACAGCTACGATGCTTTGTTCATTACAACCTATTAACTCACCCCCACCCCCCCATTCCAGACCATGTGATCTCCAGGGAGAGGCGAAAACCCAGAGTGAAAAACCCCAGGGCCAATATGGGGAAAAAAAAAATCTGGGAAATTCCTCTCCGACCTCCTGAGGCGATCGAAACGAGTCCAGGAGATCACAATGGCCCTGATCGGAAAATGCTTCCCAACCCTAGTCATTTCCACTTCCACGAACACCATATGAATTCCCTGCCCCCGAGACAGGTTCCCAACTATCCGCAGTCTCACTCTGTACTAGCACCAGCAAGATGATCATAGAATGAAGCCTTGAAACGAGAAACCAGGAACAATTAGCCCGCGCCGCTCCCTGGTCCACACTAGACCACTCTTTTGTATCCCTCCATTCCCACTCGGTTCATATAGCTGTCTAGATAAGTCTTAAACGTTCCCAGTGTGTCCGCCTCCACCACCTTGCCTGGCAACACATTCCAGGCCCCCACGACCCTCTGTGTGAAATATGTCCTTCTGATATCTGTGTTAAACCTCCCCCCCTTCACCTTGAACCTATGACCCCTCGTGAACGTCACCACCGACCCGGGGAAAAGCTTCCCACCGTTCACCCTATCTATGCCTTTCATAATTTTATACACCTCTATTAAGTCTCCCCTCATCCTCCGTCTTTCCAAGGAGAACAACCCCAGTTTCCCCAATCTCTCCTCATAACCAAGCCCCTCCATACCAGGCAACATCCTGGTAAACCTCCTCTGTACTCTCTCCAAAGCCTCCACGTCCTTCTGGTAGTGTGGCGACCAGAACTGGACGCAGTATTCCAAATGTGGCCGAACCAACGTTCTATACATCTGCAACATCAGACCCCAACTTTTATACTCTATGCCCCGTCCTATAAAGGCAAGCATGCCATATGCCTTCTTCACCACCTTCTCCACCTGTGACGTCACCTTCAAAGATCTGTGGACTTGCACACCCAGGTCCCTCTGCGTCTCTACACCCTTTATGGTTCTTCCATTTATCGTGTAGCTCCTCCCTACATTATTCCCACCAAAATGCATCACTTCGCATTTATAATATCCTTTCCACATCCACTCTATCCAGGCCTCGCAGTATCCTGTAAGTTTCAATAAGATTCCCCTCATCCTTCTAAACTCCAACGAGTACAGGCCCAGAGTCCTCAACCATTCCTCATACGACAAGCTCTTCATTCCAGGGATCATTCTTGTGAACCTCCTCTAGACCCTTTCCAAGGCCAGCACATCCTTCCCTAGATATGGGGCCCAAAACTGCTCACAATACTCCAATGGCGTCTGACCAGATCCGTATACGGCCTCAGAAGTACATCCCTGCACTTGTATTCTCGCCCTCTTGACATGAATGCTAACATTGCATTTGCCTTCCTAACTGCCAACTGAACCTACACATTAACCTTAAGAGGATCTTGAACAATGACTCCAAAGTCCCTTTGTGTTTCTAATTTCCCAAGCATTTTCCCATTTAGAAAATAGTCTCCATTCCTCCTTCCAAAGTGCATAATTTCACACTTTTCCACATTGTATTCCATCTGCTACTTCTTTGCTCACTGTCCTAACTTGCCCAAGTCCTTCTGCAGTCCCCTGCTCCTTCAATACTACTCTCCCTCTACATATTCCTCATACCTGCAAACTTAGCAATAGTGCCTTCAGTTCCTTCCTCCAAATCATTAATGTGTATTGTGAAAAGTTGTGGTCCCAGCACCGACCCCTGAGGCACACCACTAGTCACCGGCTGCCATCCTGAAAAAGACCCCTTTATCCCCACTCTCTGCCTTCTGCCAGTCAGCCAATCCTCTATCCATTCCAGGATCTTACCCTTAATACCATGGGCTCTTAACTAATTTAACAGTCTCCTATGTGGCACCTTGTCAAAGGCCTTCTGGAAATCTAAATAAATCACGTCCACTGGTTCTCCTTTGTGGGGTAGAAAATAAATCAGGAGATAGAAAAGGCATATAAAAAAAGGAAAGATTACAATAATCATGGGAGCTTCAATATGCAGGTGGACTGGGAAAATCAGGTAGGTTGTGGATCCCAAGAAAAGGAATTTGTGAAATTCCTTGTTACCTCCTCAAAGAACTCGAACAGATTTGCCAGACATGACCTTCCCTTGACAAAGCCGTGCTGACTCAGTCCTACTTTAGCATGCACTTCCAAGTACTCTGCGATCTCATCTTTAATAATGGACTCTAAAATCTTGCCAATGACCAAAGTCAGGCAAACCAGCCATAATTTCCTGTCTGCTGCCTCCCTCCCTTCTTAAACAGCGGTGTTACATTAGCTACTTCCCAGTCCTCTGGTACCCTCCCTGCCTCCAGTGATTCCTGAAAGATCACCACCAATGCCTCCAAAGTTTCCTCAGCCATCTCTTTTAGAAGCCTGGGGTGTAATCCATCTGGTCCAGGTTATTTATCCACCTTCAGACCTTTCAATTTTCCCAGAACTCTCTCCTTAGTGATGGCCACTACACTCACCTGTGCCCCCTGACTCTCCTGGAGCTCTGGCATCCCACTGGTGTCTTCCACCGTGAAGATTGATGCAAAGTAACTATTCAGTTCCTCTGCCATTGCTTTGTTTCCCATTATTACTTCTCCAGCCTCACTTTCCAGTGGTCCAATGGCTATTTTTGCCTCTCTCTTACCTTTTATATATTGAAAAAAACTCTTCCTATCTTCCTTCATATTACTAGCTAGCTTACATTCATATTTCATCTTCTCCCCCCTTATTGGTTTTTTTGTTGTCCTCTACTCGCTTTTCAATCCTCTGGCTTCCCACTAATCCTCGCCACTTTGTATGCTTTTTCTTTTGCTTTTATGCTGTCCTTGACTTCCCTCGTCAACCATGGATGCCTCCTCCTCCTCTTAGCATGTTTCCTCCTCCTTGGGATGAATTTCTGTTGTGCCTCCCGAATAGCTCTCAAAAACTCCTGTCATTGATGTTCCATTGTCTTCCTTGCTAGACTCCCTTTCCAATCAACTCTGGCCAGCTCCTCCCTCATGTCTTTGTAGTTACCTTTATTTAATTGTAATACTGTTACATCTGATTCCAGCTTCTCCCTCTCAAACTGCAGGGTAAATTCTATCATATTGTGGTCACTGCTCCCTAAGGGTTTCTTCACTTTAAGTTCCTTAATCAAGCCTGTCTCATTAAACATTATCAAATCCAGAATTGCCTATTCCCTAGTAGGCTGTCACAAGCTGCTCCAAAAAAAAACATCTCTTAGACATTCCACAAATTCCTTTTCTTGGGACCCACTACCTACCTGATTTTCCCAGTCCACCTGCATATTGAAGTCCCCCATAATTATTGTAATATTGCCTTTTTTATATGCCTTTTCTATCTCCTGATTTATTTTCTGCCCCACATCCTGACTACTGCTAGGGGGCCTGTACATAACTCCCATCAGGGTCTTTTTACCTTTGCGATTCCTCAACTCTACCCACAGAGATTCTATGCCTTCTGCTCCATATCAATTCTTGCTATCGATTTAACTTCATTCCTTACTAACAATGCAACCATGCCCCCTTTGCCCATCTGCCCATCCTTCCAATAGGACACATAGCCTTGGATATTTAGATCCCAGCCCTGATCCCCTTGCATCCACGTCTCTGTGATGCCCACAACATCGTACTGGCCAATTTCAATGTGCGCAACAAGCTCATTAACCTTGTCCCGTATACTGCACGCATTTAGGTACAACACCCTCAGTCCTGCATTGACCATCTCCCTTCTCATACTTGTCACCGTTTTTGCTCTGCCTGAGGTTAGATTCCTGCCACCTTCTATACTCTCTGTGGTCTGGAAACTTTACTAACTTCTCCTGAGCCCTCAGTTCCACTAACCTGCAGTTCTACCCTCTCCTTTAACTTTGATTTTCTATTTCTCCATACAACTGAACCCTCCCCCCCACTATTTAGTTTAAATCCCTATCTACAGCCCTAGTTGTACGATTCACCAGGACTCTGGTCCCAGCACGATTCAGATGAAGACCGTCCAATTGGAACAGGTCCCCTCTTCCCCAATACTGGTGCCAAAGTCCCATGAATTCAAACCCATTCCTCCCACACCAATCTTTAAGCCACGCATTTACCTCCTTAATCTTATTGACCCTGTGCCAATTAGCTCGTGGCTCAGGTAGCAATCCAGAGATTATTACCTTTTTGGTTCTACTTTTTAATTTAGCTCCTAGCTGTTCATACTCCCTTAGCAGAACCTTTATTCCTGTTCTACCTATGTCATTGTACCTACGTAGACCACGACAATTGGATCTTTACCCTTCCAATCCAAATTCCTCTGCAGCCCAGATGAGATATCCTGAATCCGAGCACCAGGCAGGCAACACAACCTCCAGGATTCTCGATCCTGGTCACAGAGAACAGTGTCAATGCCCCTAACTATACTATCCCCAATTACAACTACATTTCTTTTTTCTCTCCCACTTGAATGGCTCCCTGTACCACGGTGCTGTAGTCAGTTTGCTCATCCTCCCTGGGGTCCCTGTTCCCGTCCACACAGGGAGCAAGAATCTTGAACCTGTTGGACAAGTTCAGGGACTGAGGCTCCTGCAACCCGACTTCCTGGATCCCTCTACCTGTCTCACTCGCAGCCACACCCTCCTGTCCCTGTCCACTGGCCGAAATCCAGGTATTTAATTTAAGGGGTGTGACTGCCTCCTGGAACACAGTGTCCAAGTATCTCTCCCCATCCCTGATGTGTCGCAGCATCCGAAGCTCAGAATCCAGCTCATCCACACTGAGCCGGAGTTCCTCAAGCAACCAACACTTACCACAGACATGCTCACTGGGAACCACAATGGGGTCCACCAGCTCCCACATCACACATGAACAACACATCTCCTGAACCTCCATCTCTATTTTATTTAATTAGTTTTTAATTTGGGTTTTAAATTTTATTAAATTTAAATTATATATCTCCTTATTCCTCAGTCTCAATGCAATGTCTAACCAGTAATTTAAATGGGTTTTCAAAATTAGTACAGCTCCTTGTTAGCCAATCAAATCACAGCCCTCCTGTGATGTCACCTTTAAGTTTGTTTTAGTCCGAACTCACTGTCAGTTTCAGAGAACCAAGAGCAACACTTACTGACCAATCAGCACTCTCCCTTACTGACCAATCAGCACTCTCCCTTACTGACCAATCAGCACTCTCCCTTCCTGACCAATCAGCACTCTCCCTTACTGACCAATCAGCACTCTCCCTTACTGACCAATCAGCACTCTCCCTTACTGACCAATCAGCACTCTCCCTTACTGACCAATCAGCACTCTCCCTTGTAACCTCTCCTGCCTGTTTCACCTAACTCCCTGTTTTCACCCAACTCCAAAAGCACTCCTCACAGTCAGGCAGCACTCACTGTGCAGTCAGAGCAGCAGTGTGAGGCCTTCGTTTTTATAGGCACAGCTTACAAAGCCTGGAACTGGTTTTAACTTGTTGTACAAACAACCAGCCGAGTTCAGTTGAGAGCTGACTCAGCTGATTCCTGTTGCAGGAATGCACTAAAGTGCAGCTTTTAACTTCCCAAATAAGAACTAATTTAGCTCACCCTAAAAGCAAGTTTAATGACTACTTACTTCCTTATAACTTACCACTTGAACTCCCTGTTTTCACCCAACTCCAAAAGCACTCCTCACAGTCAGGCAGCACTCACCGTGCTGTCAGACCCCGTGTGCTGCCGATGTCTCCAACTCCGAAAGGAGACCATTCAACACCTGTGTAACCTGTTGCAGGACCTGGCAGGGGGGGACACCCACTCTTGGTGGCTGTCAAATTGACAGCCGCTCTAAACCTTTACGCGACTGGTTCTTTCCAGACCCCGAGCAGGGATGTCTGTGGCATCTCCCAATCTGCCATGCACACCTGAGGCAGGTCACTGAAGCCCTGTATGCCCGGGCAGGCCAATTCATCAACTTCAACCTCGACCAGACCAGCAGGAAACCTGGGTTGCAGGGTTCGCAGCCATTGCGGGGATGCCTAACTTGCAGGGGGCCATTGACTGCACACGCGTCACCCTCAAGGCCCTTCCTACACAAAGATTTGTAATTAGGAAGGGGTTCCACTCCCTGAATATTCAGCTAGTGTACGACCATAATATGACCATCATGCATGTCTGCGCCAGACATCCAGGCAGTGTGCATGACAGCTTCATTGTCAGGAGCTTGGACATCCCGGAGGCATTCAAGGAAAAGCCCAGGCTATGTGGTTGGGTCCTGGGTGATATGGGTTACCCGCTTCGGACATGGCTGATGATGCCTGGGCGGAGACTTGCTATAATGAGGCCCATGTAGCTACCCGCGCGATAGTGGAGAGGTGCATTGGGCTCCTCAAGATGCGAATCTGGTGCCTGGACTGATCTGGCGGGGCCCTCCAGTACAGCCCAGTGATCTGTTCCCACATAGTGGTCTGCCTTGCACAATCTGGCCCTACAGAGAGGTGATCTCTTGGAGGAGGAGGACGACATGGAGGCTGACCAGTCAGCCATCGCTGGGGAGAATGACCAGCAGGAGGAGGAGGAAGAGGAGGAAGATGAGGAAGCATGTCGAGGAAAACCAACTAGGCGCTCGAGGACTGGCAGCCAAAATGAGGCATGCAAGGGCGGCAAGGGAGGCTCTGATAACCAGGCAGTTCACTCGCTAGGGGTTTGTGTCTGTGGGTTCCAGCCCCCCACCCCACCCAAAATTCCTTCTATATCCTGTCAGTGGTGGGCCTGGGTACTCTGTGGTAGTGAGTTTTTTGGCAGGCAGGAGGGTGATGACGACTCGCTAAACACCATTATGATGATGCCCTGGTGCAAACTAGTCTGACTCCTATCTGAGCTCCACATGCACGCTGGCACCTGGACCCACTTCTGTGTAGTGGATAAAGGATCTGAAACCCCCATACAGAGCCCTGGGGCAGGTGGGGTGGGGGATGGAAGGAGATCACTCGTGGGGTCTGGGGAACCAATGCCATTCTTTTTTCAGTGACAGCATTGAGGGGCCTCCCAAACCGACATCAACATGAAGCATCCCTCAGGCGATCATCAATGGAAGAGGATTCATAATCGAGAGAAATTAGTCACAGGTGGGTGGTGAAAAAACATTTATTTACAATAAAGGTGTTTAAATAAGACGTTCTAACATAAAAACTTGTAAACAGAAAACGTTAAGGTGCTTAAATATCTTTCTAACTCCTGCAGCCCTTCATCCATGCCATCTCAGTGCAGTTGCAACTTCCTAACCTTATGTGGCCTACCACTATGTATCAGTGACTCCCCAAATGTACATTGGAGGTGGAGGGGGCCAGCTGCCTGCCTCGCCCCGTGGCCTGTCATGGGCGTGGCGGGCGTCCTCTGGAGGCCTTGGACCCTGAGGGCCCTGGTCTGCTTCCAGGCGTCTGGGATGTTTCCATGACACTCTCTTCATCCCGCTGCCCTTGAGATGCCCCGATGTCAGGAAGGAGGGAGTCAGAAAGTGTAGCCACAACCACAGTCTCCTGGCTGGAAGGCCCCGGCATGGGCGCGAGCCCTTCCTCTTGTCTTGGGGTTCCTGTTGACCCCTGGGTCACTCCATGGGACGATGGTACTTCTGCAGTGAGCTCCAGAAGCTCTGGCATCACCTGGCACTGCCAGTCCTGGAGGACCACCTGCGTCCTACCCATGGTGGTCAGGCCCTCAGCGATGGTCAGTTGAGTCGGGGGCTACCTCTCAATGGCCACAGCAAGTGCTCTCTGAGACTTGGCCACGCTCTGCAAGCCCTCAGCCGTGGCCCTCTGAGACTGGGCCATGCTCTGCAACCCCTCAGACGTGACCCTTTGAGACTGGGTCACATTCTCAACGGCTGCTGCCATAGCCCGCTGTGTCTCAGTGCTTTGTGTCCTGCTGGGTCTCCGGCAAGCTTTTGAGCCTCTCAGCCATGGGCCACAGAGTCTCAAGAAGCCTGTTCAGTCCCTCAGCTGTGGCCCGCTGTGACTCGACCGTGGCCCTCTGAGAGTCTGCTGTGACTGGGCCATCGCTTGAAGCCTGCCACTTATGTGAAGATTCCCTGCCCCAGGCTTTCCACTGCAGACAGCACCCTGGCAGTGTTGGCCTGGGAAGCATGCAACACAAACAATAGCTGGTCCACCTGAAAGCTTTGGGACTCTTCCCAACAGCCTCGTAGTTGGTCCAGTGTGGCCTTCAGCCCCTCCTGCATTCCCTGGCTCTGTTGCTGTATCTCCAGCAGCTGAGGGAGAAGTGATCTCAGAGGCCCAGCATGTAGCCTGGGGCCAGCTGAGTCCTCACCTCCGGCAGGCTCCCTACATGCCAGAGGCCTCAGACGTTCCCTCCACCACCCGATGTACATCATCAGATGTGTTGTGCTCACCAGAGAGTGACC
Source organism: Mustelus asterias (assembly GCF_964213995.1). Classification (NCBI taxonomy): domain Eukaryota; kingdom Metazoa; phylum Chordata; class Chondrichthyes; order Carcharhiniformes; family Triakidae; genus Mustelus; species Mustelus asterias. The sequence goes on along the minus strand of NC_135817.1, from coordinate 11,822,048 downwards.
CAGAAGCCTCAACACTAACTGGACCCACCGACGTATTAGTATCTGGGATGGTGAGTTGTGAGGTGGCAGCTGATACCAAAACGGTGCCATCTTCGGAGGTCCCTTCACCCAAACTGTCTGAACCAGGAGGGGTGGGGGCTGTAGCCGGGGTCTGTAGTCCAGAAAGCCCGAGGCGTCCGATCTGTCCCTGCAGGACACAAGCTTAAGTGCAAGGGAGGGAGAGGAATCCTCGATGCCAAACACATGATTCACATGTCTCCATTGAACATAGAACAAAGAACCAAGAAAATTACACCACAGCAACAGGCCCTTCGGCCCTCCAAGCCTGTAGCGACCAGGCTGCCCATCTGATTTGTAACCCCCTACCCTTCCGGGGACCATATGCCTCTATTCCCATTCCATTCACATAGCTGTAGAGATGCCCCTTAAAGGTCACTATCGTATCTGCATCCACGATCTCCCCGCAGCGAGTTCCAGGCACCCACTACCCTCTCTGTGCAAATAAACATGCCTCGTACATCTCCTTTAAACCTTGCCCCTTGCACCCGAAACTTGTGCCCCTGAGAAGTTGCCTCAAAGTGATTGAAGGAATGACAGGTGCTCACGTCTTGACTCCAGCCCTCGCTGGAGCCCTTGTCTCCCTTTTCTGGAGAGCTCCAGCGCCTGCTCCTCAAAGGGGGTGAGGACCCAGAGGTCTGGCTCATCACCCCTGCCTTCGTCCTCTCATGGGTGTTGTGTTTGGTCTTCTCCTGTGGAGACAGAAGGAGCCATGAATGAAATGAAAGCGTGACTCTTGCAGCGCATCAGGTGGTGGCTCTTAGAGGGCAAGTGCAGTGAGGCTCTTGGGGGTAGGAAGGAGGTGCTTGGGGGTCAGGAGCTGGAAACAAGCAGGGTGCTGGGGATGGGAAGATCTGGAGGAGATTTTGGGGAAGATGCAGGTGGGGTTCAGCACTCACCCTTGCTGCACGGATGAAGTAATTGACTTTTTTCTGGCACTGCTCCCCGGTTCGGGGGGCCAGTGCCCTGGCTCTGACCGAGGCAGCGACTTCCTCCCAGGTCGCATTTCCGTCAGCTTCCCCTTGGTCTGTGTCCTCCAGTGGGGGAAGACGGTGTCACGCCTCGCCTCTGCTGCATCCAGCAGCCTCCCTAGGTCACCCTCAGAGAATCGAGGGGGCTGGTCAGGCAGGAATGCCTGCCTGTCCAATCTTGTGTTTTTAATGGAGTTGCCCCTCGTTAGGGCAGATCAGCTGCAGGCAGTTTGGCAGAGCATTCCAGCAAGTTCCATACAGTTTGCTTGTTAGCATTGAGGGGAAGGCAAGTGAGCACTTGCAGATGTGCTGATGGGGTGGGGGGGGATGGGAGGGGGCGGGGAGGGGGCGGGGGTGGGGAGGGGGGTGGGGGGGGGAGGGGAGGGGAGGGGGTGGGGGGGAGGGGAGGGGGTGGGGGGGAGGGGAGGGGGCGGGGGTGGGGGGGGGAGGGGAGGGGGCGGGGGTGGGGGGGAGGGGAGGGGGCGGGGGGGTGAAATGAGTGCCTCAATGATTGAGGACAGGGGAGAGAGAGAGGGAGGTGTCACACAGCCACTGGAATCCAGTGGAGATGGGGGCCTTGGTCTGGGGTGGGGATGAGGGGGATCGCCCTGCCTGATATCTGTAGGGTAGAGGGTGGATCTCTCGGCCTGAGATGAGTGAGGGGGAAGGGTGTAGTCCTTTGCCACTCTGCCTGAGAGCGTTGGGGGGGAGAGGAAGAGGGGGCCACGATCGGTCTGGGTGGCGGGGAGGTGGGGGGATAAGGGGGTCAGTAATGTTGTGGGAGTGGGTCAATGTCTGTGGGGCCGGGTAAGGCATTATCCGGCCCGGGAGGGATGTGGTAGGAGAGCATTATTCCATCATTTTTCTTTCTGCGCATGCACAGTTGGAGGCGCCGATCGGAGCAGCAGGGTTTTGGGCGTGATGAGCCCCACCCACAGGCTTGTGCAGTGCGATTCAGAATCGCTGATATTTTTTTCAGGCAGAGGTGCTCGGGAGGGTGCTGGAGAATGGGTCTAAAAGCCGGATCTGAAACACTTCCAGAATGAAGTCCACCCAGCACTTAGAATCAAATTGGTAAAATCGGGCCCTCAATGTCAAGAAGCACGGAGGAGTCCAGAAGCAAATTCTCACAGTGGTTTGCACAAAATTTGGAGCCCATCCTTTCTAACATGGAATGGGTGACTATCTTTGGTAGCATACTTGTAGAATTGACCATGATGCAGTGCCTGATGGCCAAGGTCTCAGCTTCATTGTAGCAAAGATGTGGAGATGCCGGCGTTGGACTGGGGTAAACACAGTAAGAAGTTTAACACCACCAGGTTAAAGTCCAACAGGTTTATTTGGTAGCAAAAGCCAGCTCCGAAAGCTTGTGTGGCTTTTGCTACCAAATAAACCTGTTGGACTTTAACCTGGTGTTGTTAAACTTCTTACATTGTAGCAAAAACAGCATTCACCCAGTTAATGAGTGCCTGCTGTGGAAGCTCAGTCTGATGTCACTCAATCTCAGCGTGTTGTCATGAAAGCTCAGGCTGCAGCCAGCATTGTTCTGAATCACAGAATCCCTGCAGTGCAGAAGGAGGCCATTCAGCCCATTGAGCCTGCAACAACAACTATCACAACCAGGCCCTATCCCCGTAACCCCATGTATTCACCCCACTAATCCCCCTAAACACTAATTTTGCATGGCCAATCCACCTAACCTGCACACCTTTGGAGTGTGGGAGGAAACCAGAGCACCCGGAGGAAACCCACGCAGTCAGGGGGAGAATGTGCAAACTCCACAGAGACAGTCACCCAAGGCTGGAATTGAACCCAGGTCCCTGGTGCTGTGAGGAAGCAGTGCTAACCATTGTATCACCATGTTGCCCAAATAATATGGCAGGATTTAATCTCAACAGTAATCTCCAACAAACTCCAAACTAAACCTTATTTGGAGGAAAATCTCCTGAAATTAAATATCCTCACATAGGCAGGCTCTAACCAGAATGTAAGCAGTTTCTCCCAGTTCAAGCTTTGTAATGTTGCATTACTCTAGTCTGATTTCTGCTAATTGACATATCGCACTGCAGATTGTTGAAATGCCAATATGCCTTCAAATATCATAGAAACAACAATAAGACCAATGCAATAACAGTTACAGTCAACTGAACTCTGACTCTTATCCTCAACTCCTGGTGGGAATTTCCTCAGCTGCAACTTCCTGCAAGAGTGGATAAAAGTGACGGAGCAGGAGTTCCATCACTCACCTCAGAGACTTCCAGGGAATCCCAGGGTCACACATCCATGAGACCAGTTCACTGAACACTCAGATTTCCTCATCTCAAGAGATTTCCGTTCCTCAATGACATTTTCCACTTTCAACTTAAACGTAATTTCCTTTTCCTTCAGCTGCTACGTGAAAGGAGGCATTGGTTTGAGTCCAGAACTCCCCAAGCGACCAGACCCTGGTCATTTGGCAGCTTGTGCACCTCTTCTCCCAGGCTTCGTCTCCAGTGCAGTGGGTGGGAACCTTACAGCCCACTCTCTCCCATGTTGTGCCATTTCCCAGGCCAGATTCAGCTCCTGCAGGATTACCACCATCTGCTCCAACCACAATACACCTTGCTTTGAAGAGGCACTGACTAGCTTTAACTGATGCTAGCCATTTACAATATTGACTCCCAGTCAGTTATCAGCACATTTAGTGCTGGATGGATGCTGAAGTCATTTAAAAACAGCAGGCAGCCTAAAATTTGTGTAGAGCCTGTGTTGAAACTGATGCTAATCCCTCACTCTGATCTCCATGCCAAGTTTCGAAGGCTACTGAATGTATTCCCTTGAGAAAGATGGAGAGAGGAAACCGAGAAACAAAAAAATCTGGCGAGAGAAAGTTAAGGAAATATAAAGAGATAAAAGACATTTGATTTTCACTAAAATTAATGATTTTTAACAAGGGACTGGCTCCAATCCAGTTTATGTCCAAGGTTCCAAGTTGAAAATCTGCCCCATTTTGAGTGCTCCTTATACAAATTTCAGCTATGTTTTCCGGGCATGCACCTGGAATCTGTCAGAGAGTTGCAGGCATGCGCCTCACCACCGGCGCATTCTTGCTAAATTCTTCATCATCTCCCATCTTTAAACATGAGAAGGCTACCTGTTCTCTTAGAGGTTGCAGTAACAATCAACTGTAGTGAGATCGCACATACCACAAGAGGTGCCCAGACTAGTGCTGTTCCACCTTGACTGTATTTCACGATGGCCATTGTGTTATTTTGCACAAAGTCGTAGATGCGCACTGTGCCTGAAATTGTCAAGGAAGAAGAAAACCATGAGAAGCTGAAGATTTTAGCACTGACTTCCTAACAAAAATCTCTAAGCAAGCAATGACAAACATAATTCTCACCAACAACCAGTTCTGACATCAAGAAAGCTAAGTACCTGAAGCAACCCTCACTTTTACACCAATGTTTATAAAAAAGACTTGCACACATTTCACACATTTAAAATCAAGATCAGCTACTAACAATAATAGGGAGTTTAACAACAGAGGAGTGGAAGGAGTATGGACCATCTACCACAGCATCTTCCAAACCCACAACAGTTACCATCTAGAAGGATAAGGGCAGCAGATACCTGGGAACACCACCACCATGAAGTTCACCAAGTCACTCACCATTCTGCCTTGGAAATACAGCACAGAAATATAGAAAATAGAGGCAGGAATAGGCCATTTGGCTCTTCAAGCCTGCTCTGCCATTCAGCATGACTTTGGCTGATCATCCAACTCAACAGCCTATTCCCACCTTACTCCCATATTCTTTAATCCCTTCTTCCCCCAAGAGTTATATCTAACTCCTTAGATACGAGCGGCACGGTAGCACAGTGGTTAGCACTGCTGCTTCACAGCTCCAGGGTCCCGGGTTCGATGCTCAGGTCACTGTCTGTGTGGAGTCTGCACATTCTCCTCGTGTCTGCGTGGGTTTCCTCCGGGTGCTCCGGTTTCCTCCCACATGTGTGGGTTACGTTGATTGGCCAGGTTAAAAATTGCCCCTTAGAATTCTAAAATGCATAGGTTAGAGGGATTAGCGGGTAAAATATGTGGGGGTAGGGCTGGGTGGGATTGTGGCCGGTGCAGACTCGATGGGCCGAATGGCCTCCTTCTGCACTGTACGGTTTCTATGAACTGTTTTCTGTAGTAGTGAATTCCACAGGCTGACCACTGTCTGGATGAAGAAATTTCTCCTCATCTCAGTCCTGTTATTACCCATATCCTCAGACTGTGGCCTCTGGTCTGGGCTCCCCTATCATCCTTGCTCCATCTACTGCCATCTTTTCATTGTCAGTGGATCAAAATCCTGGAATTTCATCCCTAACAGCACTGTAAGTGTACCTACACCTCAGGGACTGCAGTGGTTCAAGAAGGCAGCTCACCACTGCCTACTCGAGAGCAAGTCGAGATGGGCAATAAATGCTGGCCTAGCCAGCAACACATACATTCTGTAAGTGAATTAAAAAAACACTTCAAGAGGATGAATGCTAACTAGCAGAATAGGGAGACAGATGCCAGGAACAAGTTGGGGTGGAGAAGGGTAAGGGAAAGATGCTAACGAATGACAAGGCAAATAGATAATCCTCTGAAGGTGTGAGTGCTGGTAGGTAAAGGAATAAAAATGCAACCCAGCAGTTTAGTTTTACTAACCCCCCTGCCTCCTGGATTTAAATGACCCATGGTGGCACACTGTTTAGCACTGCTGCCTCACAGCACCAGGGACCTGGGTTCAATTCTAGCCTTGGATAACTGTCTGTGCGATGCATACACATTCTCCTCGTGTCTACTTGGGTTTCCTCTGGTAGCTCTGATTTCCTTCCACAGTGCAAAGATGTGCAGTTTAGGTGGATTGGCCATGCTAAATTGCCCCTTAGTGTCCAAAGATGTGTAGAGGGATTAGCCATGGTAAATGCACAGGTTATAGAGTTAGGGCAGAGGAGTTGGCCTGGGTAAGATGCAATTTTGGAGAGTCGGTGCTGACACAATGGGCCAAATCGTCTCTTTCTGCACTGTAGGGATTCCATGGTGCTACAGAACTAAAGAAAGGTAAAAATGTACAGAATTATGCAGTGGGAAAGGGGGTGGAAGAGGTGGACAGAATAGAAGAACAGAGATAGGTTGGGGCAGAGGAGATATGGACAAATTTGTCATGGGCATAAGACAAAGGGGAGTGTTAATGGTGCTATTTCGGGATGAATAGTGCTAATGGTGGCAAAATATGAGATAGCAGAATGTCAATGGGAGCAATAAAGAGCTTTGAGCTCATCCAGACTCAATACGTTGCCCCTATTCTCTCTCTACAATGCTGTCACATCTGCTGAGATTTTCCAGCATTTTCTGTTTATGTTACAGGTTTCAGCGTCTGCATTAACTGGCTTTTATCTCAGGGTTTTTCATCAATCACCTTTTCACTCAACTCCTGATCACTCAACATCATGGTACTCATGCTATCTCTGTCATTGCCAATGGTTCCCTTCATCACAAGCATTGGCCCTCTCCTCAAACCTGCCCACCATCATCATCAACTCAAACCTGCCCACCATCAAATCTTCATTCCTTGCTCATCACTGTCCTGTCGCCAGCCTCCACTTCCTATCAAAGCTGCTTGAAAGCATCATTGCTTTCCAACTCTGCGCCCACCTGTACTTAACTCCCTGTTTAATTCCCTCCAGTGCAGTAACTATAGTCATTAATTAAATACTCTGTGACTGTGGCCCATGGTGCTTTTTCTCTCTCTGGCTATTTTTTTTCCAGAGGTCAAGATAGCTAGCTGTGTCATCCTTCGGTCTTTTCTTCAGTGTCCAGCTCTTTGGGATGACTGTCACACGGTCGTAAGCTACCTATTTGATCTCAAGATGATCACATAAAAGGAATGGCTTCTCCTTCCATAGCTGAGCCTTCGCCTCAGCAGTTCCGCAGATATCTATCCTATAGTGGCCACTCTCAGCTTCCAAAAGCACATCAGTGGCAACCAGCTCTACTACTCTATCACCTCTCTTGATCCCCTGGATGTCCCTGTGCTATCAGACTGTCTTTCTAACATCTTGAACAAGCTTAATCTCCTCCAGCTCAGCAATGGGAATGTAAAAGCCATCATATTCATCTGCGAAACTCGAAGTCTGAACCAGATTGTTAACAATCTCAGCCCTCTGTTTAATTGAGACCAAATGTACAGGCACCATGTCTCTCCTCTACCAATGAGTCCTTCATCTTTTGTCTCCTTCAGACATGGTTGTATTCTACTTTCTAATCTTCCATCCTCCCACTCTCTGTAAACTCTGCTGCATTTATCCTGTCTCACATTCAATCCCGCTCACCCTTCACCCTCACCCCCTCTGACATCTCAAGTTGAAAATTCTTGTCCATCTCTTTAAATCTCTCCCTTACCTCAATGTCACCCTTCATTGGCAATCTTCTTCAGCCCCATAGTCCACCCCTGCAAAGTCTCTATGACTTTCTTCTGACTCGGGCTTCTCTCAGCCTCGCAGTGGCAGCAGAGCCTTCAGGCACCTAAATCATATCATCTCATGTGCCCTCCTTAACTCCAATGCTGTCTATCTATTATTTCAAAGCTTTCTCAAAGCTTATCTGGTGGTCATGCCTTTGATCAACCCTCCCCCTACCCCACCCCAATATTTCATCTGTCTGACTTTACATTTGTTTTCTATATAAATGAAAGTCTGAGCAGGTTCTATTTGCCACCAAAAGGTCAGTCAGAATACAAGCCTTTTCCTTCCAAAACAATAGTCGGATGAAGGTTATGTCTGGAGGGGCTCTGGCCACAGTTTGTTAGAAAAGGGAATCAAAGGGAGCCAATGTCCTTGATATATTTAAAAAGAGAATTAAAACAAATCCAGGGAACTATAGACCCATTAGCATAACTTTGGTGTTAGGAAAGATAATGAATGTGTTATTCAAAGATGTAACTGAAAACACTGTCTCCTGCGATGGCCATCAACACCATTGATTTCATTGGCTCAATTCATCTGCAACAAATGCAGCCTGTTTATAAACTTTATAAAGTAACATCACACAGTTCTGTGGTTATTATTAACAACATTTTGTATGTTGCAAATTGCGTAAGAGAAAACAGTGGATCATATTTAACTTTATAGAATGAAAAACAGAGATAGTGAAGAGAATGGCAAAATGTTTCAGGTATTGGTGAGCGAGCTGCCAGGGTTTGGATATAGTAGAACTGAAAATATTCCACAGAAAAAGATAAAGCTGAAGGAAATTCCCTGGGTGAAAATGAATATTGTATTTGGTTCTGAATAAGGTAGTTCGTACTGGTTCCAAAATCCACTCTCTAGTGTTGTTCATTTAATTTTGTTCTTCAGTTTCAGTTCTCATCTTTCTGATACTGGAAACAGTTTCTCCTCATTTATTCTACCAAAACCAATCAGGATTTTGAACATCTCCCCAAGTCTCACCTCAACTTTCTAGGGGGAACATCACCAGATCTCTCCAGTCTCTCCAGATAACTGAAGTCCATCATCCCTGCAACCATAGTGGTAAATCTCTTACGTATCCTCTCAAAGAGCTTGCCATCCTTCCTAAAATGTGGTGTTTAGGACTGAACACAATACTCCAGCTGAGGCTTAACCAGTGGTTCATAAAGATTCATTGTAACATCCTTGCTTATTGCACTTCATTCCCTTTTTTAGGTATCTTAACTTGACTGGCCATCTTCCAAGATTTGTATACATATATCCCCACATGGCAGAGCAGGTTCGAGGGGCTGAATGGCCTAGTCTGCTCCAATGTGTCTCTGTCTGTTATTGCATTCCTTTAAAAATGTGCCGTTTAGTTCGTACCACTTCTCCTCCCCATTCTTCCTACCAAAAATGTATCACTTCACATGTCTCTGTTAAATTCCATCTGCCATGTGTCAATTGTTTGACCAGGCTGTCAAAGGTCTCTTAAACTCTTATACACCATTCACATTTCTACTAGATTTTTGAATCATCTGTTTTTAAATTTGAATTTTGAAATAATGCCCGGTGTACCCAAGTTCAGGCCATTAATATATATCACAAAAAGCAGCGGTCCTCATGCTGACCCCAGAGAACACAACTGTATATCTCCCTCCAACTTGAATAGCAGTCATTCACCCCTACTCTCTGCGCTCTGTCCCTTAACTAATTATATATCCATGCTGACATCGTCTCTTTAATCCCATTGGCTTTAATTTTGCTGACACATCTATTCAGTAGCATTTTTCAAACTCATTATGAAGCTCCACCCAGCACAAAGCAGCTCACTTGATTGGCACCCCTTCCATCATCTCAAGTATTAATTCTTACCAACAATGATTTCAAAAGAAGAAAGCAAATTATTGTGGATGCTGGAATCGGAAACAAAAACAGAAAACGCTCTAAAATCTCAGCAGGACTGACAGCATCTGTGAAGAGAGAATAGAGCTGATGTTTCGAGTCTGGATGACCCTTCGTCAGAGGAAATTACAAAAGGAAGTTGGAGGGGCACTTTAAGAAAATAAGCCTGCAGGGCCATGGGGATCGAACAAGGGGAGTGGGGCAGATTAGGTTTATTCCTTGGAAGGCCAGCATGTAGTTGATCAGCGAAGTGGCCTCTTTCTGTGTCATTAACAATCCTATGACCTCTGGCACATCGTGGCAGCAGTGTGCACCATTTCCAAGATGCACTCCAAGCCTCCTTTGACAGCACCTTCTAAACCAGCAGCCTTTACCAGCTAGAAGAACAATGGCAGCAGAAACAAGGGAACACCACCATCTGAAAGTGACCCTTCAATACGTATGCCATCCCGACTTGAAACTTTATTAAACAACGTTTTTTCATTATCTCCGAGTCAAAATTCAAAACTCCCCCCGTAACAGCACAGTGCCTGGACCTACACCACATGGACTGCAATAGTTCATTTGGCAGCTCACTACCACATTCTCAATGCATTCAGGGATGGACAATAAACGCTGGCCTTGCCAGTAGTCACATCTCATGAACTAATGAAAGAAAATCAAATCAGACTAGTTCCTGTTTCTTTGACTGTTCATACGTCTAAAATGAATTCAATCAAAGTCCAAGAGAAGATGTTAATCTTTTGTGTAAAAAAAAAGCCAACTAAACGACAAGGAGTCATATTTTATTTCAGAAGTCAACCTACGGTCAAGTGCTGTTGTCGCCATCAGGTAGGTGAGTGGTGAAAGGCCCATGCCCTGGATCGCACCAGAGTGAAATGAAAATAGGCACTCAGGGTCTTGGGTCTGCAAAGATTCAGAAAAACTGTAAATATACCTGAGGAAAAAAGATTAGTGAAAGTAACAGTTGTGAAGGGTGCACTGTTCACACAGAATATTTCCTTCATTTAATAGATCTGATCCTCATCAGTGAAAAAGATGTCAGTGCTGGGCAATGGGGAACTCGGTCACATTTCACAACTCACATCAACAACAAGGATATCAGTTTGAAACAGGGCAAAAGAATAACCACACTGCTCACCCTTATCCCCACCAACTCTCCCACCAAGCTACACTTACATTCTGAAGGGGGAGAATGTCACGTGGTATGGAATAAGCAGAGCACAATGAGAAGAACAAATGAGGAGAGGTTAAGAATAATTACAATAAAGAGTCTAAAAAGGAAGCAATGCTAGAAAATGTGTTGATCTTTTCCAATCATAGAACAAGAATTAGCATAACAATAATGTAGGTTCTTTATTTGTTGATAAAACTGCAGTATATATGGACAGTTCCCGTTGCCTTGGCAAAGCAGCCAGCATAATTAAGGACCTCACGCCCACTGGACATTCTCTCTTTCACCTTCTTCCATCGGGAAAAAGATACAAAAGTCTGAGGTCACGTACCAACCGACTCAGGAACAGCTTCTTCCCTGCTGCTGTCAGACTTTTGAATGGACTTACCTTGCATTAAGTTGATGTTTCTCTAAACCCTCGCTATGACTGTAACACTACATTCTGCACTCTCTCGTTTCCTTCTCTTGAATGGAATGTTTTGTCTGCATAGCGCGCAAGAAAGAATACTTTTCATTGTACGTTAATAAATGTGACAATAATAAATCAAATCAAATCAATGGTAACTGGGAGGCTATGTAGACACCTCTGACTGCTGATGTGTTTAGTCTACAAAATTATGGGATTATATATCACTTCCTGTCTCATAATGGGTAGTGATGGACAGCAGTTTAAGATACACCCCCTTTTAAAGGTACATGTACATCACACCAACAAGATGGACTTTAGGGCAGATGATGGAGAAGCATAGCAAAACAAATCAGAAAGAACTCAAGGGGAAAGGTGAAGGAGGACAATGAATGAAAGAATGTTTCAATTGGAAACCACTGGAAATAACAGAGAGCTAAGGGTACCAATTAGAATGGGGAGGCAACATGTTACGATATTGACAGAAACTCAGTTTAACTAGTACTCCCAGTTGCAAAGTTCTCTGAAGAGATGTGGAAGCAAAAACAGAAGCAGAGATAGCCTTCTTAATTTTGATCAATATTACAATTGTACCAAGGACAATTTGTTTTGATGATGGTGCTCAATGTCTGTATAGTAGAGTTAAGAAATAACAAGAAATGTTAAGATTAATGAGAATAGATCAGAGATCATTGATTAGATTTGTGGCCAATGTAGAGAAGTTTGATAAAGTTGGGAGTTAACAAAAGTAAAGACAATCATGAGGCATATTGGAAGTGTTAAGCAGAAGTGAAAAAAGAGCTAAAAGGGAATGTGAAAGATACTAGCAGATTACATCAAGGGAAATAAGAAGGCCCCAAAGAAGTGTACAGAAAGTAAAAGAATACTTAAGAGAGGCTGGGAGACCCACTACGCAAAATAAGAACTCGTGAAGTACGGCGTAACTTCTTAAAAATTCATTTTAGGGGATGTGGGCATTTATTGCCTATCCCTAGATGTCTTTGAAAAGTTAGTGGTGAGCTGCCTTCTTGAACCGCTGCACGCGTGAGGGGTAGGTCCAACCACAATGCTGTGAGGGAGGGAATTACAGGATTTTGATCCGGCGACAGTGAAGGAATGGCAGCGATACATTTCCAAGTCATGATGGTGAGCAACTTGGAGGGGAACCTCCATGAGATGGTGTTCCCAAGAATCTGCTGCCCTTGACCTTCTAGGTTTGGGAGATGTTGCTGAAAGAACTTTGGTGATTTCCTGCAGAGCATCTTGTAGATGGTCCACACTGCCACCGCTGTGCATTGGTGGTGGAGGAAGTGAATGTTTCTGGAAGGGTAGCAATCAAGTGGGTTGCTTTGTCCTGGATGGTGTCGAGCTTCTTCAATTCCGTTCAATTCTGGCCTTGGATGACTGTCTGTGTGGAGTTTGCACGTTCTTCCCATGTCTACGTGGGTTTCCTCCAACTGCTCCGATCTCCTCCCACAGTCCGAAGATGCGGAGAGGCGATTCTCCCATCCTGCTGCACTAATTTTTTAGCACAGCGGGCTGGGAGAATCCCACAGTGGATGATATGCGGGATTCGCGCATGCTGAGCAAGTGCCACTTGATAGCGCTGTTGATGCTACCTTCCATCACTTTACTGATAATTGAGAGTAGATTGATGGGGTAGTAATTAATTTGGGTTGGATTTGACCTGTTTCCTGTGTACAGGACATACCTTGGCAATTTTCCACATTGCCAGGTCGATGCCAGTGTTGTAGGTTTACTGGAACAGCTTGGGTAGGGACACGGCAAGTACTAGCGCACAAGGCTTCAGTACTGTTGCTGCAATATTGTCAGTGTCCATAGCCTTTGCAGTATCCAGTGCCTTCAGCCATATCTTGATATCATGTGGAGTGAATTAAATTGGCTAGGGGGCTCCAGAGGAGACAGGAATGGATCATTTCTGGCTGAAGAGTGTTCCAAATTAAATTCATTCTTAGGACATGGACATCACTGGCTGGCCAACATTTATTGCCCATCCCTTGTTGCCCGAAGGCAATTGAGAGTGAACCACAATTAGTGTGGGTCTGGAGTCACATGTAGGCCAGACCAACTAAGGACGGCAGAGTTCCTTCCCTAAAGGACATTATTGAACCAGATGGGTTTTTCCGACAATTGACAATGGTTTCATGATCACCAGCAGATTCTTAATTCCAGATTTTTTTTATTGAATTCAAATTCCACCATCTGTCATGGTGGATTTGAACCTGGGTCCCCAGAACATTAGCTGAGTTTCTGGATTAATAGTCAAGTGATAATACCACTCAGCCATCATCTCCCTGCTTCAGGCTTATTGTTTGTATTGATGTGCTGGGCTCCCACAAATGGAGATGAGTTGTTTAATTGTCCATTGCCATTCACGGCTGAATGAATCAGAACTGCAGAGCTTAGATCTGATCCGCTGCTTGTTGAATTGCGTTAGCTCTATTACTTGCTTCTTGTGCTATTTGGCCAGGGCCCAGCATATCCCCCACGCTACCATTACCACCAAGCCAGGGGATCAACTGTGTTCAATGAAGAGTGCAAGAGGGCAGGAACAACACCAGGCATACCTAAAAATGAGATGTCAACCTGGTGAAGCTACAATATAGGACTACTTGCATGCCAAATGGGTGGGAGCTGGCTTGCTTGATTGGGCTTCGTTCACAACCCTTTGTAGCTTTTAGCGGTCTTGGACAGAGCAGGAGCAATACCAAGCTGTGATACAACCAGAAAGAATGCTTTCTATAGTGCATTTGTAAAAGTTGGTAAGAGTTGTAGGGGACATGCCAAATTTCCTTAGTCTCCTGAGAAAGTAGAGGCGTTGGTGGGCTTTCTTAACTATATCATCGGCGTGGATGGACCAGGACAGGTTGTTGGTGATTGGACACCTAGAAACCTGAAGCTCTCGACCATTTCCACTTCATCCCTATTGATGTAGACAGGGGTATGTCCTCCACCATGCTTCCTGAAGTCCATGACTATCTCCTTCGCTTTGTTGACCTTGAGGGAGAGATTATTGTCGTAGCACCAGTTCACCAGATCCTCTATCTCTTTCCTGTACTGTGTCTTGTCATTTTTTGAGATCTGACCCATCATCAGCAAACTTGAAAATCAAGTTGGAGGTGAATTTGGCCACACAGCTATAGGTGTATAAGAAGTATAGTAAGGGGCTGAGGACACAGCCTTGTGGGGCACCGGTGTTGAGGAGGTGTTGTTGTCTATCCTTACTGATTGAGGTCTTTGGGTTGGAAAGTAGCATCCATTAGGAACAAAGAGGGCAATCTGTGGGTGGACCCAGAGGACATCGGTAGAGTGTTGGATACTTCACATCTGTCCTCACCTAAGAGAATGAAGGCGATGGTGTGGAATTCAGGCAGAGAGACTGTGAGGTTCTTGAGCAAATTTACATAGGGAAGGACGAGGTATTGGAGGTGTTGGCAGCCATAAAGGTGGATAAATCTCCATGTCCAGATGAATTGCAGGAACTCTGATCCAAATTTTCAATTCCTCTCTGGCCACGGGGGAGGTGCCAGACAACTGGAGAACAGCTAATGTGGTTCCGCTAGTTAAGGGTTATAGAGCTAAACCAAGGAACTACAGACCAGTGAGTCTCACGCCAGTGGTAGAGAAACTATTTGAGAAACTTCTGAAGGAGAGCATCTATCTCCACTTGGAGAGGCAAAGCTTGATCAGGGATAGTCAGCATGGCTTCATCAGAGGGAGATCATGCCAAATCTGATTTCCACTCCATCTGACGAAGGAGCAGCGCTCCGAAAGCTAATGGCACTTGCTACCAAATAAACCTGTTGGACTTTAACCTGGTGTTGTTAAAACTCTTACTGTGTTTACCCCAGTCCAACGCCGGCATCTCCATATCATGAACACCACTAGTCACAGACCTCCAACCGGAAAAAGATCCCTCCACTGTTACCCTCTGTCTTCTATGGCTAAGGCAGTAAGAAGTCTCACAACACCAGGTTAAAGTCCAACAGATTTATTTGGTAGCAAATACCATAAGCTTTCGGATCGCTGCTCCTTCATCAGATGGAGTGACTCCACTTCTCCACTTCTATGGCTAAGCCAGTTCTCCACCCATCTAGCTAGCTCATCTTTTATCTCGTGATATTTAACCTTTTGCACCAGCCTGCCATGAGGGACCTTGTCAAATGCTTTACTAAAATCCATATAGACGACATCCGCGGCCCTTCCCTCGTCAATCGTTTTTGTCAGCTCCTCAAAAAACTCAACCAAATTTGTGAGGCATGACCTCCCTCGTACAAAACTATGCTGTCTATCACTAATGAGATTATTCAGTTCTAAATGCGCATATATCCTATCCCTAAGAATCTTCTCCAACAATTTCCCTACCATGGATGTCAAGCTCACCGGCCTATAATTACCCGGGTTATCCTTGCTACCCTTCTTAAATAACGGGACCACATTTGCTATCCTCCAATCCTCTGGGACCTCACCTATGTCCAGCAAAGAGACAAAGATTTCTGTTAGAGGCCTAGCAATTTCATCTCTTGCCTCCCTGAGGAGTCTAGGATAGATGCCATCCGGCCCTGGGGATTTGTCTGTCTTAATGTTTCCTAAAAAACCTAACACTTCCTCCTTTGTGAACCCATGGCATAACAAGGCATTCAAGCATTGTAAACAAATACAGCAAAAACTTGAAAGTAAGAAGTTATGAGAAGCAGAAAATGCAAAAAATTGGAAATGGAGGCTATATGTCTATTTGTACATGTGTGTGATTTTCATAGAGAGATAGATGGAGGGAAAAATGAAAAAAGATTAAGAGGCAAAGTGGCAAAGTTGGGAAGAAAGAAGTGAGTGACAGAGATCAGTGGTAGGATAATGAAGAGGTAGTGGGGGAAGATTTGTTTATGTAAGAGACAGAGGGCAGAGCTACTATTGGAGATAGAGGGAAAAGGTGCAAAATAACATAATGAATTCTAAGTCGGCTCTTAATTAATTAATTTGCTCAATTAATCAAAAACAATTTATTAAACTTACAATATTTGAAAAAGAGAGATCAAGTTTCCAGATTCTACCACTGGCATCCTACGGAAAAACAAAGTTGTTCATCTTAATACGTGCTAATTTAGCAAACTCAAACATCAATGTCTTGCAGTAAAAGCCACTGCCTATTCTTAAGTTTCTAAAAATACAGATGTTACTTGGATTTACATTAAGTCTCTGACATAATTCTTGGATAAGGGAACAGAAAGTGGGACAGAGAGCCAGTCTGTCAGATTCCCACATTCCACTGATAATTGTGGAATTTTCCCTGAGATATGACAGCAGGAAATGAAGGCATTAATATTCAAATGATGGAAAACCACAGCACAAAGTATTAATGGCATGTACACCACAGCAACTCAGGCCCCGAAAGGGCCTACCTTCTTTGGTTGCCAAGGAGACAGACAATCACATCTGATAGCTGCTGCAACCCAGCCTTGTGGTAGCAACTTCTCTCCTTTGGGCTATCAACACAGGCAAACATCCACAAACATTTTATTAAAGATTATCACGCATGTCCCAAAGGCTACAGTCTTATCCAATCAAAACTAGAGCAATATTCTGACCAAAAGGAAATTTCAGTCCCTCATCATTAATTACACAAGTATTCAATAACAAAAGTATTCAAACACATGATGAGTTTGGACA
Organism: Mustelus asterias; assembly: GCF_964213995.1. Lineage (NCBI taxonomy): Eukaryota > Metazoa > Chordata > Chondrichthyes > Carcharhiniformes > Triakidae > Mustelus > Mustelus asterias. Next base: position 11,805,388 of record NC_135817.1, on the reverse strand, counting down.
GAGTAAATAGGAACTTTTCCCACTGATGGAAGGATTAACAATCAGAGGACAGAGATTTAATGTAATTGGCAGAAGTCATGCTTAGGATCTGGAATGCACTGCTTGAGAGGGTAATGGAAGCAGGTTCAACCATGCTTTCATTTAAACTCAGACAAGCTGATGCAGATTGGAAAACTTTGAGACCTGCAGCTGTTCAGAATCTGGTAACACCCTCACTGTCATATTAAATAAAACATAATCAAAGGCTTTTGAGACTGGCTGATTTTTGAAGCATGTACTTCCATAAAGGCATTAAAAGACTTTGAAAAAAGACAATTTCACCATTCAATTTAGTACTTCCGTTGTTAAATGTATAATTGTTTGACATTTTTACTTGTTTAAAATCTTATTCTGTACGTGAGGAATTTTAGAGAAAAAATGGAACAACATTTTTCAAGAAATATTTGGGATGCTTTAACTTCCCAAGGGCAATTAGGGATGGGCAATTAAAATGCTGGCCTAGCCATGAGACCCATGCTCTGTTAAATTCATTTTTATTTAAGGATTACTATTCAATTAATCTTCTGATTGAGAAATTATTAACACTTATGAAAACAACCAATGTCACTCTTCTCATTTTGATGAATATGTTCCTTACCTTTAGCCCAGATTCATTCCTCTTTTATTTTGAGCTACTTAACCAAGAATGCTGCAGCAAATGTTACAGGAAATAAATGGTAGCTCACAAGAATGTTGCTCATCCGTTAGACTTATAGGTCGATGCTCTAGCTGTTAGAGTTGAATTTCTGATTCTTCTTTGTACCCACATTATGGTTTCTCTGTGCAATGCATGGAAATTAATTTTCTTCTCGAAAAAAATAGCTTTTTAAAATACCTGGGCACACCAAATAAAGTTGGAGTCTTTGAACTTCACCATGAACTGCAGGTTAACATTCCTTCCAACATTCAATTCATTCATTGGTTCCATCTCTATTAGAGAGTCCTCATCAATAGACTCCGCTGTGTCAATGGTCTCAAAATCCCAGACCTGAAATCAATTGAAACAGTTTAGTTTACATACAGCTGAGAATCCCACACCAAATCCAAGTGGAGCACTCACGTGACATAACTTTTCCTACTTTAAGGGTATCTGTTACTTCAAGCCCATTTTACCAACGATAAGTTAGTGCTGCAGCGTACTGAAGCCTTGGCTCATTCATAGCCAATCCCAACGTTGTGAGTTCTTGAATTCAAATATGCCATCCTTAATCTGGCAAATGGAGGTTATAGCTGATTCTGTTTTATTTTTCTCTAGTCACATGAGTACAGAAACAAGGAAGTTGTGCCAAACCTTTATGAAACTCTGCTGTGGCCTCTCCTGGAGTATCTAAGTCCAGTTTTGGACACCACTTTTCAAGATGTGAAGGCATTAGACAAGATTGGCAAGAATGGTTCCAAGGATGAGGAACTTCAGTTACATGGAGTAGTTGAGACTGTATTCCTTGCAGAAGAGAAGGTTGAGGGGAGATTTAATAGAGGTATTCAAAATTCTGAGGGGTTTGGACAGTGTAGATAGAACTGTTCCCATTGACAGAAGGATCGAGAACCATAGGACACAGATTTAACATAATGGGCAAAAGAAGCAATGGTGGCATGAGGGAAACTTATTCATGCATTGGGTGGTTAGGATCTGGAAAACACTGTCTGAGGGTATAGTAGAGGGAGATTCAGTTGAGGCTCTCAAAAGAGAATTTATCGTTGTCTGAAAAATAAAAATTTGCAGGGCTACGGGTAATAGGCAGGAGAGTGACACTCGTTGTCTCTTGCAAAGAGGCAGCACAGACAAAACAAGTCAAATGACCTCCTTCTGTGTTGTAACCATTCTATAATTTTATGATTCCATTTAAATGTCTGCTCCAAATCAAGTTTCTCTGTCATTGATATTTTTGTGTCTGCAAGTAGCTTCCTGAAGGCTGTGCCAGGTAAGTCAGTTCATGAGCCTTGGGAGAAACATGCTGTGGAGTCAGGAACCTTTTGACAGGTAAACCTAAAAGATCTTGCCAACTTCAATTGTCATCATTTAATAATTTATGAAGATTTAAATATGTTTACAATGCAGTGATTTGATTTTCATGTTGATTTAATGTCCTGACATATGCTGTGCCTTTGAAGCACTCTTCCAGAATCCACTAGCTATAGAATCAATGAGCCATATACTAACATTGGCAAGTCTTTGAAATGCTAATGAATTAAAAAGAAAACAATCAGGCATTCAACATTCCCTTTGAAGAAAATTATCTCTCTTGTCTTCTCATAAAACAGTTAATCAAACTGAGCCTTGAAATTCCCACTGAAGGAATCTTTCATCATGTCTAAATAAACACACCAACACTGAAAAATGATTTCAAAAAAAGGTCCAGTTATAATAAGGTAATAAAGCTGTCAATTAAACAAAGCTAACAGTCCCCTTTGCAAGTCATAGAGTCCCTACAATGTAGTAGACCATCTGGCCCACTGAGTCTGCACCAGCTCAACCTCATCCCCATAGCCCTGCACATTTACTGTGAAGATCCCCAATATTAAGGTCAAGTACCGTGTTCAATATACGAGACAGCTCTGGTATGTGTTGGCTTTTAACCTATGGTAACCTCATCCACACTCAATCTATCTTGCTTAGCGAAGCAGCTTAGCTGTATATTAATTTAAAGTGTTCAATTTTATGTTGGGCCTAATTGCTCTGGTCGTTGTCCATTTGACCACAGCCCCTTATCCTGGCCTCTCTGACCAGCGGAAACAATTTTTGCATCCACCCTATCAAGCACCTTCAGAATCTTGTATGTTTATGAGATCACCTCTTCTCCTGAACTCAATTTATTCAGCCTCTCATCATAGGATAATCCACTCCTCCCAGAGACTAATTTAGTGAACCTTCACTGTGCCGCCTCCAATCCTTTATCCCTGCAAATTAACAACCCATCTGCAGCCTTGGTTTGTATTTCCTGTGTAGGTTTTCAACACATCAGATTTAATGTTCTTACCCTCGTGTTCAAGTGCCTTCATGACTTTGCTGTTCCCTCTCTCTCTAACTACCTCCAACTCTCTGTGAGAACCGTACATTCCTCCAACTCTTGCCCACTCTTTGTGTCCTACTATTGGAGTTTATACCTTGAGCCATCTGGGACATAAATTATGTAATCCCCTTGGCCTCTGCACTTCTTTCCTCTTTTAAGATATCCCTTTGATGAGTCTTTTATATCCCCTTCTTCAGTTCAGTATCACTTTTTTTCGCTGACTAAGCACCTGTGAAACTTCTTAGAACTTCTCATGGTGCTTTGTAACTATAAGTTGTTGTTCTTTAGAAATTTGGGAGGCAATTTCTGACAAATACTTGAGGACCTACAGAGCCTCTGAAGTGGCAAGAGAGGGTCTTAACTTTTCGTGCTTGATACCATTTTGCTGGTAATGGATGTCCAGCCAATTGTCACTTTACAATACATAGCAGCTCTTATTAATGAGAATGCACATCATTTTGCCACCTGGGACTTCAACCAATACCCTCCACTAACAGCAAACAGCTGATTGGGAGAAAATACAGCTTTGATGATAATTCCAAGTGCTACTGAAAGGGAAACCCATCATTTCATGTCGGTTGCTGCTGGAAGTGTAAAGAGGACCCTCTGAAGCATGTGGGGAGACTTTCTGTAGCACTTTGTCAACATTCATTAACACTAGAACAACATTTATTCAGGAAATTCTTTGAGAACTTCATGAGAGTGAGTGCTGTACTATTCCACTTTATTGGAGACCACATACAAATCACCAAAAGAAAAAGAAGTATTTGGTCATTGGGCATCTTGCTAGAATCATAGTATCCCTACAGTGCAGAAGGACATCCTTCGGCCGATCGAGTCTGTACTGACCACAATCCCACCCAGGCCCTATTCCCGTAACCCTGCTAATTCCCCTGATAGTTGGATCAATTTAGCATGGCTAGTCAACCTAACCTGCACATCTTTGGACTGTGGGAGGAAACCAGAGCACCCGGAGGAAACCCACACAGACACGGGTAGAAAGTGCAAACTCCACACAGACAGTCGCCTGAGGCCGGAATTGAACCTGGATCCATGGCGCTGTGAGGCAGCAGCGCTAACCACTGTGCCACAGTGCCGCCTATTATATGCTAAGGGTCCCCCTTGATCTGGAGGAGGAATAAGAAGAGGATATAAGACTAGCGAGAGCAACACCAGTTGCAGCAGTATAGAGGAACAGAATGAGGATAAGGTGGAATCTTAGTCCCAATTTGGTACAAAACATCCCTCCTTCTCTGGACCTCCTCCACTAGGGCCTCTGGTTCCACATCCGAGACCTCCGCATCCAATCCCTCTGTTCCCAAATCACCCTGCAACATGCTCCTGTGTGTCAATCAGCCTGAGAACATTTTCAGTGGGAGTGGGTGCAAGGAACTCACATATAGTGCTCCATGGGAGTTTTTTCTTAAATTGGTAAGAACAGATTTTTTAAAAAATGTTTTTACTCCATTCTTAAAGTTACAAAATCAATGCTCAGCATGGATCAGGCAAACCCAAATCCATTCCTTGCTTGCTCCAAAAGCCAAATTCAAGATCCAATTGAATCTAATTCAATACCCCCACGGGAGAGACAAAGAGGATCCAACCTGATACGATGAGGCATTGCACCTCATCATGGGCTTGATCTGACGCTTGGGCCAGAATTTTGCCACCACACCCGCCCTAGAATTAGGCGGGCATGGCTCGCAGAATGGCATTTTCCGTTGGCCTCTGGCCGGATCTTACAAACCTCAGGCGGGCGAGGCAATAAAATTCCGGCATTGATCTTTCTGTCCAATCAATGTTTGATTGCTAAACCTGCAAGTATTTGTTTTCACACCTCCAGGGAAATTCAATGAGTTAATCAAAGAGCAGGTGTAGGATCAAGCATGAGATCAGGTGTAATGCTTGCTCTTGTCAGCTTGGATCTAGTATGTCTCTCTTGTGGGTGCCATGAATTGGATTCAATTTGACTTTGAATTGGTTTTTGGGGCAAGCAAGGAGGTGAATTAAGGGCTTGCCCTGTCCACTCTGCACATTGGCTTTGTAACTCTGAGAAAGGACCAAAACTGCACATAACAACCAGACTTGCAACCCGCGTGTCTTATTTGCACAGCACCTATTCAGCACCCGTTTTCACTCTTTGCATTTCCCTTGAAGTCTCCCACCTGAAGCTCTCATCATCATCATTGTTTTCTGTGCAGTTTTGAAATGTATCATAGTGTATGATAATTCTTGAAAAATATGTTCTGGCAACTGTACAGTTCTAAAAGTGAGTCACACCCTTAACTGGTCATTTTGCCACTTTGCACCAGTTCTGAAGAGGTCTTTGAGTTGGAAAAAGTGGAGAATTTTGTTCACGATGAATAAGACTGGGTCGGCTCAATATACTTTATAAAAAGCAGCTGCTGTAGATCCATCGCCATCGAGCAGTGAGGCAAAGACTTTGGAAAAAGCTGAGAGCAAAATTGAACAGACAGTGCTCGAGACATGATGATCTGTACTGGTCTTTTCATGAAGCCAGTTTATTTACCAGCAATGTTCCTGGGAGCTGCTGTTTGTTGTCCTTGAAATGCAAACAGTCTTGATCTTTGCAATTGGTTTCTGGTCTGTATATGTACTTTGGTGGTAAATAGCACTTGGCACAGAGTTTTCATCGCAAACTTGCCTTCAGCTCCTCGAAGCTGTAACCTGGCATTCCTTTCGTAAACCTCTCCACTTGTACAAACATATGAACATCTGAATTAGGAGCAGGAATAGGCCACTCAGCCCCTCGAGCCTGCACCACCATTCAATAAGATCCTGGCTAATCTCTTGTAACCTCAACCCCACATTCCTGCCTACCTCCAGCAACCTTTCACCCCCCCCCCCCACCTTTCCTTGTTAATCAGGAATCTATTTAGCTCTGCCTTAAAAATATTCAGACTTTGCTTCCACCGCCTTTTGAGGAAGAGAGTTCCAGAGACTCATGATCCTCTGAGAGAAAAATATTCTCCTCTTCTCTGTCTTAAATGAGCGACCCTTTATTTTTAAACAGGGACCTCTAGTTCTAGATTCTCCCACGAGGAAACATCCTCTCCACATAAGAACATAAGAACTCGGAGCAGGAGTAGGCCATCTGGCCCCTTGAGCCTGCTCCGCCATTCAATAAGATCATGGCTGATCTTTTTGTGGACTCAGCTCCACTTACCCGCCCGCTCACCATAACCCATAATTCCTTTATTGTTCAAAGATTTATCTATCCTTGCCTTAAAAACATTCAATGAGGTAGCCTCAACTGCTTCACTGGGCAGGGAATTCCACAGATTCACAACCTTTTGTGTGAAGAAGTTCCTCCTCAACTCAGTCCTAAATCTGCTTCCCCTTATTTTGAGGTTATGTCCCCTAGTTCTAGTTTTACCCGCCAGTGGAAACAACTTCCCTGCTTCTATCTTATCTATTCCCTTCATAATCTTATCTGTTTCTATAAGATCTCCCCTCATTCTTCTGAATTCCAATGAGTCTAGCCCCAGTCTACTCAGTCTCTCCTCATAAGCCAACCCTCTCAACTCTGGAATCAACCTAGTGAATCTCCTCTGCACCCCCTCCAGTGCCAGTATATCGTTTCTCAAGTAAGGAAACCAAAACTGTACACAGTACTCCAGGTGTGGCCTCACCAGCACCTTATACAGCTGCAACATAATCTCGCTGTTTTTAAACTCCATCCCTCTAGCAATGAAGGACAAAATTCCATTTGCCTTCTTAATTACCTACTGCACCTGCAAACTAACTCCTTGAGATTCCTGCACAAGGACACCCAGGTCCCTCTGCACATCCACCCTGTCAAGTCCTCTCAGGATCTTAAAGGTTTCAATCAAGTCACCTCTTACTCTTCTAAATTCCAGTGGATGCAAATCTAATCTGCCCAGCCTTTCCTCTGAAGACAACCCACCCATTCCTGGTATTCATGTAGTAAACCTTCCCTGAACTTCTAATATATTTTTTGATTTGATTTATTATTGTTTCATTATTACTATACAGTGAAAAGTACTATTTGCGTGCTATACAGACAAAGCATACCGTACATAGAGAAGGAAAGGAGAGAGTGCAGAATGTAGTGTTACAGTCAGAGCTAGGGTGTTGAGAAAGATCAACTTAATGCGAGATAGGTCCATTCAAAAGATCTGATGGCAGTAGGGAAGAAGCTGTTCCTGAGTTGGTTGGTACGTGACCTCAGACTTTTGTATCTTTTTCACAATGGAAGAAGGTGGAAGAGAGAATATCTGCTGACTGCTTTTCCGAAGCAACGGGAAGTGTAGAGAGAGTCAATGGATGGGAGGCTGGTTGGCGTGATGGGCTAGGCTTTGTTAATGACCCTTTGTAGTTTCTTGTAGTCTTAGACAGAGCAAGAGCCGTACCAAGCTGTGATACAAGCACAAAGAATACTTTCTATGGTGCATCAGTAAAAATTGGAGAGCGTCATAGCAGACATGCCAAATTTCCTTAGCTTCCTGAGGAAGTAGAGGCATTGGTGGGTTTTCTTAACTATAGCATTGGCATGAGGGAACCAGGACAGGTTGTTGGTGATCTGGACATCTAGAAACCTGTAACGCTCAACCATTTCCACTTTGCCCCCGTTGATGTAGACAGGGGCATGTCCTCCACTACGCTTCCTGAAGTCGATTACCATCTCCTTCGTTTTGCTGATATTGAGGGATTTTTCCTTAAATAAGAAGAGCAATACTGCACGCAATACTCCAGATGTGGTTTCACCAATGCCCTGTACTACTGAAGCATACCTCCCCATTTTTGTATTCAATTCTCCCTCGTAATAAACAATGACATTCTATTAACTTTGCCAATTACTTGCTGTACCTGTGAGATTCTTCTGTGATTCATACACCTAAACCTCTCTGAATTTCAGACCTCTGCGATCTCTACTCTTTCATGTCACACATTCAAACCTCTTTCTTTGACCAAGCTCACCTGCTCTAATATCCTCTTCTGTAGTTCAGGGACAAATTTTTTTCAGATTTTGTGAAGCATCTTGGGACGTACAGAATGTTAGTTAGGCCTGATTTGGAATATTGTGTACAATTCTGGTCGTCACACTATTAGAAGGATGTAGATGCTTTGGAGAGGGTACAGAAGACGTTTACCAGGATGTTGCCTGGTCTGGAGGATATTAGCTACGAGGAGAGGTTAGATAAACTCGGTTTGTTCTCACTGGAACGATGGAGATTGAGGAGCGCCCTGATAAAAGTTTACAAGATTATGAGTGGCATGGACAGAGTGGATAGTCAGATGCTCTTTCCTAGGGTAGAAAAGTCAAATACTGGGGGACATAAGTTTAAGGTGCATGGGGAAAAGTTTAGAGGAGATGTGTGAGGCAAGTTTTTTTACACAGAGGGTAGTGAATGTCTGGAGCACGCTGCCCGGGAGGTGGTGGGAGTAAGTACGATAGTGGCATTTAAGGGGCAACTAGACGAGTACATGAATAGGATGGGAATGGAAGATTACGGACTCTATAAGTGCATACGGTTTTAGTTTAGGCAGGCATCATGATCGGCGCAGGGTTGGAGGGCTGAAGGGCCTATTCCTATGCTGTACTGTTCTTTGTTCTTCTTTATATGTGCTCCATGAAAGGTGTTATATAAATGGAAGTTGTATGTGTATTTTGGTGCATTGTTCTGTTTACAGAGTCAACGTGCTTGATGCAGTTCATTGGCTTCCCTCCAGATTTCCCATTTGTACAGCTGTTTATTTGTATTCCAAAAAAGTTATATAATGGTTCAGTTCCTACAAGATGGAGAAAGCGGGATACAAAAGGAAGACAATAATAAAGGCAGGACTTATCCAGTTAATGGTAGGGCGTTGGGGAGAGTTACAGAACAAAGAGATCTAGGGGAACATGTTCATAGCTCCTTGAAAGTGGAGTCACAGGTGGACAGAGTGGTGAAGAAGGCATTTGGCATGCTTGGTTTCACCGGTCAGAACGTTGAATACAGGAGTTGGGAGGTCTTGTTGAAGTTGTACAAGGCCACACTTGGAATACTGTGTGCAATTCTGGTCACCCTATTATAGAAAGGATATTATTAAACTAGAAAGAGTGCAGAAAAAATTTACTAGGATGCTATCGGGACTTGATGGATTGAGTTATATGGAGAGACTGAATAGACTGGGACTTTTTTCTCTGGAGCGTATGAGGCTGAGGGGTGACCTTATAGAGATCTATAAAATAATGAGGGGCATAGACAAGGTAGATAGTCAATATCTTTTCCCAAAGGTAGGGGAGTCTAAAACTAGAGGGCATAGGTTTAAGGTGAGAGGGGAGAGATACAAAAGTGTCCATGGGGGCAATTTTTTCACACAGAGGGTGGTGAGTGTCTGGAACAAGCTGCCAGAGGTAGTAGTAGAGGCAGGTACAATTTTATCTTTTAAAATGCATTTAGATAGTTACATGGGTACAATGGGTATAGAGGGATATGGGCCAAATGGGTGCAATTGGGATTAGCTTAGGGGTTTTTAAAAAAATAAGGGCGGCATGGACAAGTTGGGCCGAAGGGCCTGTTTCCATGCTGTAAACCTCTATGAATCCACATAATTTACACATCTTTCCACACTAAGAAGCAATTTAGCTTGGCCAATCCACCTAACCTGCACATCTTTGGACCGTGGGAGGAAACCGGAACACTCAGAGGAAACCCACACAGATATGGGGAAAATAAGCAAACTCCACACAGTCACTCAAGACTGGAATCGAACCCGGGTCCCTGGCACAGTGAGGTAGCAGTACTAACCACTGTGCCACTGTGTAAGCAAACCCCTGCTGGGCTGAACCCATTAGTCGTTCTTAGAGTTTAACCAAGGATTCACAATGAGGCATTGTAGCAAAACAATCTGGCCCTGCTTCCTTTGATACAGTTGGCAGAGAA